>NW_020621936.1:300000-551107 GCF_003573695.1 Papaver somniferum | reverse complement strand
ATGAGCTAACATTAAGGGAATCATCAAGCATCACATCAAACACTTCACTGCAGTGACTTAAGTTGCAGGTTTAAACATGGAGTATGTGACTTAGGAAATGGTAGCCAAAGAACAGAAAGGTTGGTAGCCAAAGAACAGAAAGGTTCTGAGCCAAAAATTCAATGTTTAACTGTTCTCAGGAATTGAGAATCTAAACTTTAATCAACTGCAACAAATATCGTGCTCTTAATCTTACATTTTCCTATAGATTTGCTGCTAACCAAAGAATTAGGTACCTCTACCGCAATAGGCATCATAGTTACAATTGCACGCTAACGATCTACTTCCAGTTAGCATATTGATAGACTATCTTCAACACAATAAGGTAATAAAATATTACCAACGGATAATATAGAGAGACAGCGAGTATTGATAGACTAAAGACGCAGAATACTGGGAATTGGTTCTGTTCGAACGCTTTATATAGAGAGACAGCAAGTAATCCTAAAAACACTATTTTTACTATGAAATCTAACAATATCTAGAATTTTAGTCATCAAAGTTAAATTGCCGTTTTAGTAGAAAAGAATCTTCCTTTAAAGATTTTGTAGTTCTTCTGTACAAGATTTTTTCAATTATAATACAGCCACTACCCTAAAATACACCTAAAGTTACCTTAAACAGTCTATACCTCTAATGTGTCAAGTAAATGGAAAGCTACACAAAAGATTTCCTTACTTCGTACCATGAGAATGTGAGTTTTGAGACTTCTGGTACGTATGTCTTGCAAGAGGACCGTGCTGTATATGTACCCGGTAAAATCTTCTCAATAACTTCCACTATCTCTTCTGGTTTGTCATTTTATTTTCTCAAAGATAATAAGGGACTCAGAATAAGTACTTACTGCTGCACGTCATATAGTGGAAACCATGTACGTTATATATCAATCTATAGTGACCTTGATTAGGTGCTTACTGATTAATTGTTAGTAGATTTAACAACTATGCTGCTTATCCGGGCTACCAATTTTTTTGAGATCATAGTGGATTGTTTATGGCCGAACAATGTTGAAGTTTGTGTTGGCTGTAACCTGATGATGTGGTTTGAAGTAGAGTGTGTCGACTTTTATGCTATCTCAAGCTTTTTGTATTGGGATACTACTAATCTTATCTAGTTTTTATTTTTTGAAGGTGCTGTTCGGCAAAGAGAAACTGTTCTTCGCTTCATGTATTTCGGTTTGTTAGCTCAAAGCAGTACTATTTTGCAGAATGAGGTCTCCCGTTCATCCCAATTCCAAAAACATATATCTAGAAACACGAATAAAAAAATAACAAAAGAAAATATCAAGGAAGCACTATGATGCCTATTGGGGATACTAAAGAGTCTAATCAAATATCTGGAATTCCAAGGACTAAATCCTATGTTTATGCAAGTTGCCATCAAGGCTTTAACATCTAAATTTAGCGGTACTATCAAGTGGGGATGTAGTCCTTTTAAAGACTGTAAGCACATCTTTGAGGCATTTTATCAATCAATGGTTGAGCATTGTACAAGAACGTAAGTGTTTCAAAATAGGTCAGATAAACTACGACCTAGAATGGATTTCAAAAGTCTAGAGTTCATGAATCATGATTATAATTATTAAATTGATAACATCTGTAAAGAAATTAACATGATAATCTGTATAGTTGTTTAGTTAGGATACAGACTAGATAGAGAATTATAGGAGACATACTTACTTGTTAGTTAAGGACTCCAGTAAGAGCAACCAGAAGAAACTCGATGTGGTTTCAAACAAATTGATAAATTAGGGATTTTTTCATATTGAAATAATATGGGATTCGACAATGGCGCTGCTGAACATCTAGAAATTGAAAGTAAAAATCCCCTCTAGTCTAGAACTCTTTGTCTTGGCATACAGCAGAAGAAATAGAAAGCAAAGTGGATAGTGGCCACAGGATAGTGGAGCAGTCTACCACTATTTCTCTAAAAGTGCCACTACCTTATGCCTACTCGAAAGTCCTCTTTTAACGGTTGCACGTAATGACCGACATAACACGCCTTTAGACTCATATCAGCATGTTCGACGGTTCACCTTTCATCGGGAACAACAGCCAGGGCCCTGGACCATAGCATACTCTCCGTAATCGCACATTCAGAAATGAAGTAAGCAGAGTTTTTTTCTACTTATTCCACAGTCAATATATTTAGACTTATAAGTTGGTGAACCTGATTGTACAGAAGAATTCTTGGAAGATCTCACAAATTAATATTCAAGATCAATTTAATCGTATTCGAGATTTGAAATCTGAATCTATCTTTCAAGATACGTATTCAACAAGAACAAGTCTCGTTATTGATCGCAATTAATAAGAACTTTAACTACCTAGACTTATTACGTACTACTTGTGTTACTCCTATTATAAAAGATAAAACAATATAAGGCACAAATGGATATACACAAGACACCAAGAGTTCTGTGATGAGGAAAACTGCACCTGTAGAAAAAACTCGGGACCTCGTCCAGCTTTGAATACCAAATTGTATTAAGCCGCGACAGACACTAGCCTACTAACATATTTCTGACTAGAATGTTGTTGAGACCGAATTAACCTTCCAAGCAATTCAACTGCAGTCGTGCTCCTTATGTCTCTTGAACCTTGCAAGGCTTTACGCAATTGATTCCCTTAGCTTGCGTCCTTTACAGCCTAAGAGTTGTTTTAACCAAAGTGGAGACTTTGGTACCAATATGCCTCTAACAGATACGCCTATTTAATTTCCCCTTTGATCTTTCAATCTAGGTTTGAAAATCTGTTTGCAATAAAAAAAAAAGTCCAGAAAACCTGTGAAGCTCTAAATATTAAACCCAGATTACAACCTAATTGAAGTACCAAATCTAGATTGATCAATTATAAGAATCATAATTACATAAGTAAACTAAAATAAACCCAAACACGCTGGTACTTTATAAATGAGAATCTCTCAACGTGTTGTTTACAGATACACATAGAAAAACATATATAAACGATACATAAATGTCTTAAATTCGCCAAAGCTTTAAACTACGAAAACGAATATATTCACATACACCATCTTTTTTGGCAACTGAAAAAACTGAAGTGAGAACGAGTGAGCACATCATTCCAAAGGGGTGCTTAGTGGAAATATATATAACTCTTAAGTAATCACTAACATGCTTCAAAGTTCAAAATACAAGTGAAATCATAAAAGAGTAGAAACAGGTTTATCCTTATCGTGATTAAATTTCTTTAGAATATTTTCAACAAAATGAAATTGACTAAGACTAAGTAATTTAAAGAATTATAATGAATTAAAGCATTCAACAAATTATGCATCAAGAAGTAAGTGTATCTCGTTAAACTCATTGGAGAAGATGACACAAGAACAACCCTAATCAATAATAACAACATCATCCACATGAAGTGTCCGCCATTATTTATAGTATTACCATCAAGATCAGGAAGTTAGATAATCAAGTTTAATATACAAACGAGTGATTTCCCCAAAATAAATAGTATATATATGATATTATCGACGGATGAGCATCCAAGTAATATCGAAACGGAAGAGAGTCTGCCCTACTACTAATAGTTAATATATAATATCGATATGGAAGAGCGTCCTCCCTACTAAGTAATATCGAAATGAATGATCATCCACCCTACTAAGTAATATTGCCGACGGAAGACCATCTGTCTTACTCAACTTAGCAGGAGTCGTGGGGAATCACAGACACTCCTTGTGGGAAAACCACATAATCCATAATAAACACACTTCAACATATGAAGAAACATCAAAACCAAAATGCACACATATAGTAAAACGCGCCATGCTCGCATATAAAGAAAAACTCAATGATTAATGGAAAATTATAAGAGTTGCCACCTGATTTGATAACAAACCACGTCTACTCCAAGATTTTTCATCTATGAGTCTATAGTACCGTTCATCATCATCATCTTGAACGTGTAAATACCATCTTTTCTTTCGAGGTTGATTTAATCATTCGAATTAACACCACCATCATCAACCATAACTTGGTCTTTTTCCCCTCCTATCAATCTCAATCACAAGATCATCTCTCATAAACCCGAGAACAAAATTACGAATTTTTGTTCACAATTCACAACAACGATTCATAATAACATCACATGTTTCTTAATCTGTTTTACCTCGTCACTTAAGTTTGGTAACTCAATGTACAAATCTCTCTCTCAATCGTCAGAGAAGAAAATGAACAAGGAAACATAAGAGAGAAAAAGATGAGTCTGAGTTTTTTCTTGACTCAATGATTTATTCTTCGCCCAATATCCAAATAACATGTTCAAATAGTCTATTTCGCATAAGTTCAATGCTACTAGTTTCATCTCCAGTTTTTGAGATCTACTACTATAAAATTCATATTTAATTAATCAAGTCATTAGCGGCTAAATCATATGTTGACCGACCAAATAGCGTTGACGAACTTGCGGTTCCTTAAAAAACCTCACGAATATGGAACACTTACCCTCAGTTAGCTAAGAATCCTTTATTACTGGACATCTCTTAAGAACAATCCAAACAAATCAAAGAAAATTATATATATATATTGAGGAATCGCAAAATCTAAGATGAACAGAACTTTATGATTTCTATCTATCTCGCTCCTAATCCGAGATAACAAGAACCTCGAAGATCAATAAGAACAAAATCAGGATACACAAACTATCAGGTAAAAGATAGTCGGACCAGGCTTCTCGAATCCCTAAGTGAAGTCTTTATGTCGTAACCTAATTATGTTTTTCAGAGGGAACCTAGATTTTTTTGTTGGACGACTCTAGGCTCTAGCAAGAAACTAGGATACAAAAGTGGCAGCAATTAATAAATCATGTAGCATGAGTCTTTTTATTTATAAATTTTCAAGGCTCTAGGTAGATTTGCATTCAAGCTAAGATAACTTCAAATTCAAGCAAACACTTTCTCATTTTAGATGAAACTCTTATTAGAAATTCATGTAAGCATGTGAGAAGTTCGTCTTGAAATTAAATAGAAGAATATACACAATGGTCTAGGTTTCTGGAATCGCGTACACTAGAAACTCAATACTTAAACCATGATTCACAAACACATGGAGATTTAGTGAACAAAGTTGTCTTAAAAGTGTTTAGTGAGAGTTGTAGCAATGTCAAACGTATTTGTGAAAATAGTTTATGAGCATCTGCTTAGTTCGGCCTTGTATATTTCGTCGAAGGAAATTGTGCATACCCATGATTGTAACAACTATATATTTTTGTATGTTGATACTGTTCCTTTGCATTTTATGGTCATCACCAGAGAGGAAGGTAAATGGCTAAGCATCTTCTTTTCCATTACAACGTGGCCTTGTGTATTTGGTGTCTTTTTCTTAAGGATTGAACATAAAATGGGAGACTCATGTTGATATCACAACTCCCATCTCTAGCTGGCCTAGTAGATCTAACTTGAATAGGATGGTAATTGTGTTGAAAGTGCTCCCCGCCGCTATTATTGGAATCTAGAAAGGAATTTGAGAGCCTTCCAAGATGTCAATAAGGAAATGATTGGTATCTTGGAATTAGTGAAGTTTGATTGTGGTCGTGAAACGCATTGGTTGCATAACATGGATATGTTATTTCCATAAAGCAGCTCGTTATCATATGAGGTGGGGTCATATGTCAACATCCTTGAGGCAGATCTTTGAAAGTTGAGACTCTATATGTTGGATGGGTGGGAAATGTTGTTTTGGTATGTGTTTATTTATGCTTTTTGGTGCGAGGAGCAACCCCATATAATATGGAGTCCTGTTATTAGGAGAAAAAGAATGGATATGTAGAGGGAAACATTTTGGCCAAAGTTTAGTCAATGTACGATCAAAATTAAATGCATTTAAAATATGTAAGTATTTCGTAACACCTATCATACCCTTGAGGTTGGTTCCTATGGAAATTGGATAAAGGAACCATTTTCCATGCCAGCTGGCGCTACTATGGGAGAAAACATAAGCGGTTGAGTCTCCACCGAACGGTTGGGAAAAGACCAGCCGGTTTTAAAGAGACCGCTAGCGGTGGAATCGTCGTTTATTGAACAGTGAAATAACGGCTATTTATCCCACCTCCCCCCACGTTTCCCTATAAATTCACACCATTTAATTCAATTTAATCACACCTAATTTTCTCATTAACTATATCCTTACTCACTATTTTCTACCTTAATCATCTGTCTTATTTTTTTTTCTTCAACTGAATGGATATGGATTCTTCTGACGAAGAAGTGCGTATTCATATGGATCGATTTGAAGAACAACAATGAGTATTCGTTCAGGCGTTGAATCAAATTGATGATGAATTAGATGAAGATAAAGAACTAACCAACAACTTGACGCAGCTACATTCATCGGGGCAAATACCTAGAGACACAGATCCAAGAGAAGTCTTCACAAGAAGATATACGTACCGGGATCGGGATGAATGTCATGAAAAGCTAATGCACGATTATTTTCTTCCTGACTGTGTGTTCTCTGTTAAAAATTTCCAAGGTCGATTCCGCATGCCTAGACATTTGGTGTTAAAGATTATTGGTGAGCTTTGTCAGGTAGAACCTCAATTTAATTATCAGTATGATGCACTGAATATTAGGGGTCATAGCCCTGAACAAAAGTTTACTTCGGTTTTGAGGATTTTAGGATACGGAAGACCTCCAGATTCTAATGATGAGTACCTTCGCATTGGCAAAACAACTGCATACAAGTATCTTGTGTTGATTTTCGAAACAATGATTAATCATGTTGGTCCTACCTATTTACGAAAACCAACTGATGCAGATGTTAGAGAAATATTAAAGCAGAATCAGGAAAGGGGATTTCCTGAAATTCTGGGTAGTCTTGAATGCATGCATTGGGTATGGACTGGATGCCCTACCTATTGGGCCGGTCAGTATAAGGGTCACTACGCAAAACCAACAGTGATCCTTGAGGCTGCTGCTTCTTATGATTGTTGGATATGACACGCTTTTTCTGGTCTCCCAGGATCTCAAAACGATATAAATGTTTTACACAAATCGCCTTTGTTTGAAGATTTAAAGTATGGAATTTCTCCTCAAGTAAATTTCAATATCAACGGGAATCACAACACTCATGGTTGTTATCTTGCAGATGGAATTTATACAAAATGGTCAACTTTAGTTCAATGTTACCGTCATCCACCTACCGGTGAAATGGGTCGTGTAGTTTTTAAGTGGTAGTAAAGTTCGTTCAACTCAGACTTGTGTAGACTCGATTTTAGACTCAAATTAAAATAGAAAACTTAAAAAGAAATTGTTATCAAGATTATAAAAAGCACTGAGACTCAGGATTCCACCAATCTCCAATTTTTATGTGATTTAATCTAGTCAATATTTATGCAACTCTTTACGTTTAAAGTGATTCTAATATTTTTGCCTTGACAAGTAGATTCTCAAAACAATAGTTGTAAATCGAAAGCATGGACCATCAAAAGACTTAACCTAAGCATGACCCATCAATTGAGAACACAACCACTTAATCAGAATCATATATTCGATTTCAGTTCGGTGCAAATAATCATAAAATAATTACAAAAATTAAATTAAATAGAATTTACCACATAATAATTGGAAAAATGGCTTTCTCCGTCGCCTCAGCAATGGGGTTTAGCTCCTCATATTAATCACTTGCTCAAAATATTTGTTCATAGCCCAAAAGTTGATTAAAAGAATGAAAAACTATAAAACTGATTGTTTGCAACGGTGTAGTGGCGTTGCAAAACGATGGACGACTGTTACAAAGAAGTCACTGTAGCAGCATTACAAATTTGAGACGTTTTTCTTATTTGCAACGTTTGTTCTTCAGCAACAGTAGCAGAAACGCGGGTTTTCCTGCAACTCGATCTCTTCAGCTCTTTGGTGTTACAAACTCCTCTGCGACTGCTCCAACGACTTCGTCCCCTTCCCTGGGGACTCGAACACACCTTTTATACTCCTCAGAAACCTAAAAAATAGCGATTAAATTCCTCTTTTTCTTTTCGTGCAAGCCACGACAATAATCTTCTCTACCAACTTCCTTACGCGTTTCTAAGACTTCCAAATCATCCGAAACTCTTCCTTAGATAGAATCTCATCTTAGGAAACAATATCACGCCTTTAGTCTCCCTGAAATTCCTAAAATAATTCCTGCAGAGACCCGTGTATAACTCCACCTCTGTTTTGTTCCAAATCGATTTCTAGCCCAATTCAATCCATTCTACCAAGCCTGTTATGCTTAATCACGTCCATCCCAACAAATTCCAGCGATTGAATCTCTCTAGAACAACTTCAATTCTTCAACCCTAATTTTTTTCTTTGCTGGATATTTTTCCCGCCAAAATTTCATTCGAATTTGAGAAGAAAGTGACCTCCCCCTATTCTGTGTTGGTCTCCCTTTAGCAGCTGCCTGGAAATGGATGCCCCTTAGTAATTAGGTCGCCCCTTATCCAAATTGAGAATCCGAATAGCAAGTTGGTGTGAATTCTAAGATGCACACAAAACACTTGCAAGTATACAAGGTCAAGATTTATAATAAAATGGTGAGTAGGGGTTTGTCCACAGGGAGAGGAGCATATGAGAAGTTTTCCTAACTAAGATGTGTAATAAGCTAAGGGCAGGCAAGGTTGCAGGCAGAGAAACAAGAACATAAAGTAAGGCAAAAGAGAAGCAGGTTAAGAACCAAAGCAAGGAAAGATAAGCAAGAACCAAAAATGCAGGGTAAGGCAACAAAGGAGCAGTTAAGAAAAAGCAACAAACTACCAAGGCTTGGCAGCCAAGGGCAAGAGGCAAGATTGTGCACTGCCTTCAGTGCACAGTAGCTACAAGATGCAGGAACATAAAAGGCATGAAAATAAAGCTGAAATGCAAAAACACAGAACTTGAAAAAGTGACTGAAATTAAGATTGATTAAAAGAGAAGTGGTGGGCAAGCCAAAGCATATGATCCACCTTGTATCCTAATCAAGTAACATGGTCTAGGTTAAGTTCTTTCCTAAGCATACAACTAGAAATGAGAGAACACCAACTTGCTTGCTAGGCTACCCCTAGCATTGGCTGTCTTTTGACAGTACAGCCAATCACAGGCTCTATAAGCATTGGCCTCTCTCAAATACACATTCACAACACAGCAGGGAAGAATTATCCTAGCTCAATCACACTTGACAGTGCACAAGGCTTCACTGAGCCTTGGCCTGAAAGTGATTAGCTCATGCTAACCATGTTTAAAACAATCACATTCAACATATGTAAAAATTCAAGCACAAGTAGCATCATTTGAGATAACAAAACACATAAGCAATATTCTACTGATAAGTATTGAAATTTGAAATTCAACAAAATTTTGTTCAATTCTCTACTGGCTAGTCCAGAGAGGTAAAAATGGTCTCTCTCTAATGCTTCCCCCAACACCAATTTATACCCATTACACAAAATTAGGTTTTCCCCCAATTTTCCCCAAAGTCAGTAAAATTAGGTTTTGCCAATTACCTACTGTTGATGAAATTCTCGCTCCATCTCGTCGACCCATCCTTCTATTTTTCTTCCTGAGTCATCTCCCGCTCCAATTGCTGCTCTAACATCAACTTATATCTTCAATTTCTCACCTAGGGTTTCAGTCGGCAGAGATGAGAAATTGAGGAGATTAGTTGATGTAAACGTGATAGTGATGATGGGTATAGGTAGAGTGATTTGGGGAGAAAATAGTGGAGTGATTTGGGGTGAGGTGGTGGTGATGGAGACGGACATGGTGGTGGTGATGGCGACAGCGTCGCTGTGGAGAAGATGGTGGAGAGGGTATGGCTCGACTGTGTTTGGGTTAGGTGGATGGGCTCGGGTACTAGGGTGTAAGGCGAATGCATCGAGTCTTGATGATCTGCGACGCTGAGCCGTGGGATTGGGAGATGAAAGATCAATCGGACGGTGATGTGAAGTGAAGCTTGTAGCGACCGCTAGATTATATAATACAACAAAATCAACGATGCCAGATGGAGTTAGGTGTTGTAGTGTTAGGCGGAGATATCAATCTTCGATGCACAGCAAGGGAGCGACCGTTGGATTCAACTACCATCTAATCTGAAGGCTTGGAATTTCAGCTATGTGGTGCTCGGCAGAGACATCAGATTTCGATGCTCTATGAGGGAGCGACCGTCGGATGCTTCTGAGAAATGATCTGATGGCTGAGAACGGAGGCGCTTTTGTGTGTAGAAAATGAGGTTGTGCGCACCATTCTTCGCGGCTTCCTTGCGTAATTTCTCCCGGCTTTTCACTACTTTTCTGCTCTTTTCGCTCCGCGACTCATCCGAACTTTATTTATTACCTAAAAATGCAAAATTAATTAATAAAAATATTTATTCTTGAAAACAATGAAAATACAGAATATGGGGTAAAATGTAGAATTAATGCATAAAAGATGAGTTAAATTGCCAACAAAAAGGGATAAATATATACATTATTTGGCACTCATCAAATACCCCCAAACCTGAATTTTACTTGTCCTCAAGTAAAACAAAACTAAGGAAATCCTAACTATACCATTGTCGCTGGTCTCTCGAATGCATTTAGCGTATGCACTAAGCCTTTTAAACCACTAAGTGTCCCTAGTGGACGAGTTGAAGTCTCGTGAAGGTTTACCAGAGGTGTGCCTACAAAACCTAAGGACAAAATATAAGCTCATATTCCATCAAACGTGACATGTGCAAAACAGTTAAGCTCACAGCAAAATGGAGATGTCAATCTAGCTATCGAAGGCACAATCCTAGCACTGATAACAAAAAAAGACATGTGATAAGAGTGTAAAGTGTATCTACACATGTGTAAAGAAAGATCTGAAGTCATGACTACTAATCACCAAGAGATAGTTTCTCAGGCTAAGAATTGAGGTCGAAATCTAGCTAGCTGTCCGGACTTTACGAGAATTGTGAATGAGTTGGAGGTATTTCACAATTTCTCGCGTTGTACATCAATGGCATACACCCTCCTTGCTTATTACAAAGAAACAACAAAAGATGACAAATTACATGACTCTTATTTACATTTACTATTCTCTTTTATTTTTGGAACAAGAGATGATGGAATTGATAAATACTTGATTTTTTTTTTTTTTTTTTTTTTTTTTTTTTTTTTTTTTTTTTTTTTTTTTTTTTTTTTTTTTTTTTTTTTTTTTTTTTTTTTTTTTTTTTTTTTTTTTTTTTTTTTTTTTTTTTTTTTTTTTTTTTTTGAACAAGGAAACACTTTTGATACATATACAAAAGGAAACAAAAGATTACATGACACTTTGCAAGAGGTAGCCCTTTTTGATGCACCCAGTTAAATTCGATGGTTGTCTTTCTTAATGTAACCTCCACCTTCTATCCCAACCAACCAAAGAACAAGCTAGTCAAGTTTCGTTCAGTATTCTAAAGTGATTGGCAATCGTAACTTCTTATCAAACACCTTGAAGATCGAGGCCATACATGTATTGGTAGATCGTGCGCGTGCAAATTTCTTATCACAATGTGAATTGTGCTAGAATCAGGGTGCCTAAATATCTAGACTAAGACTCCTAATAAAAATACATATTTGCACAAGAGTCAACATTTCAAGGTAAATGAGCTCCATTTTTTATGATTTTTCATTTTTTAATTTTTTTGAATTTTGATTTTTCAATTTTTTTGGAATTTTTCAATTTTTTCAAAAAGAAGAAGGAGTTCGTTTTCAATTATGGCAAATTATCATGGTATCTACTCTATACCCCCAAACCTAAACTAAACATTGTCCTCAATGTTTCAAAATATGGAAAGAATTAAAATGCAACATATGGAAAGGGACATGCTGAGTAGAGTAAAAGGAGAGAGAATACCCGATTTCGGCGAAAGCAGAATTAAAACTCCGTTATTCAAGGCAAAAATCCAACATATTTTAGCCGAGATCAAATTGGATTAGCAAAATATATACAAAAGGAACAAAAGGTTTTTTTTTTTTTTTTTTTTTTTTAAATAAAATAAAATTTGGTTTTTGTATGGGAGCAAGCCCACTGTGCAAGCCTCTAATGAAATGGATGGAAGGCTGCGGCCCACGAAACACTAAGTTTTAATTTTGAAAGTTTAATTTGGCCCAGTTGGTTAAGGCCCGACGTTTGTTTTAAAACTTTGGTTTCGAGGTCCACTTTCGAGTGGAATACAAGTCCAATTGATGCTTACAAGCTCAGCTGGGTTTAAACCCAGAGTTCAAAATACAAGTCCAATGAAAGAATTTAAACAAGCCCACAAAAAAAATAAATACAAGCCCACAAATAAATTATTACAAACCCAAAATAGAAAAATAAAAAGCCCAAAAAATTGGGTTAATTATTACAAGCCCACAATTAAATAAATTTGGAAGCCCACAGGTTGGGTTCTCTCAATGAATGGGTTTAGGCTTACCTTTCTAGCACAGCCCAGCTGCTCTGATATTGTTGCAAAAACCCAGTTGGGCTTTGGTTCTTTTCCTTGGTGGCGTCCCAGCAGAGGAAAAACAGGTTCAGAATCAGCAGGTCCAACAGCAAATGAAATGAAGCAGATGCAGATGCAAATGCTATGAAATAAAATACAAAAATAGCTAAGAAAAACACAGATAAAACACAGCACCAATCCCCGGCAGCGGCGCCAAAAACTTGGTGTGAATTCTAAGATGCACACAATATGCTTGCAAGTATACAAGGTCAATATTTGTAATAAAAGAGTGAGTAGGGGTTTGTCCACAGGGAGAGGAGCATATGAGAAGTTTTCCTAACTAAGATGTGTAATAAGCTAAGGGCAGGCAAGGTTGCAGGCAGAGAAACAAGAACATAAAGTAAGGCAAAAGAGAAGCAGGTTAAGAACCAAAGCAAGGAAAGATAAGCAAGAACCAAAAATGCAGGGTAAGGCAACAAAGGAGCAGTTAAGAAAAAGCAACAAACTACCAAGGCTTGGCAGCCAAGGGCAAGAGGCAAGATTGTGCACTGCCTTCAGTGCACAGTAGCTACAAGATGCAGGAACATAAAAGGCATGAAAATAAAGCTGAAATGCAAAAACACAGAACTTGAAAAAGTGACTGAAATTAAGATTGATTAAAAGAGAAGTGGTGGGCAAGCCAAAGCATATGATCCACCTTGTGTCCTAATCAAGTGACATGGTCTAGGTTATATTCAATCCTAAGCATACACTAGAAATGAGAGAACACCAACTTGCTCACTAGTCTACCCCTAGCATTGGCTGTCTTTTGACAGTACAGCCAATCACAGGCTCTATGAGCATTGGCCTCTCTCAAATACACATTCACAACACAGCAGGGAAGAATTATCCTAGCTCAATCACACTTGACAGTGCACAAGGCTTCACTGAGCCTTGGCCTGAAAGTGATTAGCTCATGCTAACCATGTTTAAAACAATCACATTCAACATATGTAAAAATTCAAGCACAAGTAGCATCATTTGAGATAACAAAACACATAAGCAATATTCTACTGATAAGTATTGAAATTTGAAATTCAACAAAATTTTGTTCAATTCTCTACTGGCTAGTCCAGAGAGGTAAATAGTGTCTTTCTAATGCTTCCCCCAACACCAATTTATACCCATTACACAAAATTAGGTTTTCCCCCAATTTTCCCCAAAGTCAGTAAAATTAGGTTTTGCCAATTACCTACTGTTGATGAAATTCTCGCTCCATCTCGTCGACCCATCCTTCTATTTCTCTTCCTGAGTCATCTCCCGCTCCAATTGCTGCTCTAACATCAACTTATATCTTCAATTTCTCACCTAGGGTTTCAGTCGGCAGAGATGAGAAATTGAGGAGATTAGTTGATGTAAACGTGATAGTGATGATGGGTATAGGTAGAGTGATTTGGGGAGAAAATAGTGGAGTGATTTGGGGTGAGGTGGTGGTGATGGAGACGGACATGGTGGTGGTGATGGCGACAGCGTCGCTGTGGAGAAGATGGTGGAGAGGGTATGGCTCGACTGTGTTTGGGTTAGGTGGATGGGCTCGGGTACTAGGGTGTAAGGCGAATGCATCGAGTCTTGATGATCTGCGACGCTGAGCCGTGGGATTGGGAGATGAAAGATCAATCGGACGGTGATGTGAAGTGAAGCTTGTAGCGACCGCTAGATTATATAATACAACAAAATCAACGATGCCAGATGGAGTTAGGTGTTGTAGTGTTAGGCGGAGATATCAATCTTCGATGAACAGCAAGGGAGCGACCGTTGGATTCAACTACCATCTAATCTGAAGGCTTGGAATTTCAGCTCTGTGGTGCTCGGCAGAGACATCAGATTTCGATGCTCTATGAGGGAGCGACCGTCGGATGCTTCTGAGAAATGATCTGATGGCTGAGAACGGAGGCGCTTTTGTGTGTAGAAAATGAGGTTGTGCGCACCATTCTTCGCGGCTTCCTTGCGTAATTTCTCCCGGCTTTTCACTACTTTTCTGCTCTTTTCGCTCCGCGACTCATCCGAACTTTATTTATTACCTAAAAATGCAAAATTAATTAATAAAAATATTTATTCTTGAAAACAATGAAAATACAGAATATGGGGTAAAATGTAGAATTAATGCATAAAAGATGAGTTAAATTGCCAACAAAAAGGGATAAATATATACATTATTTGGCACTCATCACAAGTGTCCTCCGGGGGTGCCCCGCACAACTTTTCGAGCAGATTTTTCCAAAAATGTTTATTGGCAAAAAATACCTACACACACATAAAACACCATAATAAGTACAAAAATGAGCACTATCAATATATAGAATCGAGACAATTTAGACACAAAAATGTGTCTATCAAATACCCCCAAACCTATTATTTGCTAGTCCTCGAGCAAAATAAAATAAAATAAAATCCTAACTCACTAACGCAGGAATCGTCGATTGCATTTAGCGTATGCAATAAGCCTTTAAACCCCTAAGTGTCCCTAGTGGCGGAGTGTTGTCTCCGGAGGGCTTACAAGAGGTATACCCACAAAACCTTTACTCCAGACCCTAGTTATCTACGCAGAACCTTGGAAGGCACTAAAGAATCTCCTTGGTTGGCATACTTATTGACTACAGGAGGAAGTACCCTGATGCGAAATTCCAATTGATGTACACGAGTTTGCACTCAAGCATACTAAAAATTCATATAAAGTGACAGAGCTCTACTCAGATAGTTGCACTATGGACATCAATATCCGGAGTCAAAACTAATCACATGGATAGATCAAGAAGATGGATATAGAAAAACATATATGGTTTTGATGTTTACTAAGTGAACGGCGTTTCCCATATCTGTCTGAAGGCCTCCGCCAAAATGAACCTATCCTAATGGATTGAGATACTGGTCTGACTAATATCAACACACAGGCATATACAAGGGAACCAATGATCGATAATCCTAATTCTAGTTCAACACAACTGGCATATACAAGGGAACCAGTGGTCAACTTTATTCACTGATTTTTTTTTCCTCTTTGTAACTCAATCACTCTAATTCACCCTAGCATTGGTAACAACTTGAATCGTGGGCCCCACCTATCACTTAGAGAAACATGGTTTAAAAACAAAATGAAATAAAAATAGAAGTGAAAAGGACTCAACGAGATATGGTGAAACTTATCATGTTATTTCTAACACCTGAGATCTGTGCTTTTATGAATAGACTCTTCTTAGATGTTTCCATCTAATCAGATTGGTTCCTCAACTCCTACGATCAAAATGCTTCCATCCACTTAGATTAGTTAGTGCAATCCTCAATAGGCATAAATTTCTAGGTTCTGGAGTTTATTTATTCATACTGCAACTAAAAAGTTTCTACCGTACCCCCAAACTTAAATCTAACATTGTCCTCAATGTTCTAAAGATAAAATTAAAAGCATGAACAAGGAGAAACTGTTACCATTTGAAGCAAAGAGATAAGGAAAGATATTACCGTGTTGCAAGAGATTGGGTTACCTCCCAAGAAGTGCTAAATTTAAAGTCTTCAACCATACGTCAAATACCACAAAATGCACCTTTCAAATCATATATCAATAGTCGAAACAACTGTGGGTCAACAAAAGCAAATAAAATTGCCACAATTATCAGACAACTGCACCAAATCAAAAAAATGAACAGACATAGCACATCCTCATCCAAGGTTTCCTGCAAGACAACTGGGTTTTTCTGTTGTGCCCATTTGGGCTTCATACGAGTGTCTTGACAAATTGACTCATTCGAACAACAAGTTTTTAGAATTTCCTCCTGGAAAATATCAGGAGGATCCGGTTGCGGAGTCGGAAGTGACTCAAGTAATACCTCAGGTACACTAGGCTCGAATCCCAAGTTAGGGACTTCTAATGGGGATAATTGACCATTACTACCCCCAAACTTAGGGTAGTCAGTATTCTCGGACAAACCTCTAACTATTGCTTGAATTTCTGGATCCTCAGAGTCTTTAAAATACTCAAGAGCTTCTTCTAGTTCATTACCCCCAAACTTAGGGTCAACACTACTCTCCGTAAGGCCTAGCACTATGGCTTGAATCTCAGGGTCCGTAGAGTCTTTAAAGTACTCAAGAGCTTCTTCTAGTTCATTAGTTTGGTCACCTAACTGACTTAAGAGAATTTCCTCATCAAGTTCATCTAAGGAATCACCAAATAAAGTGTCGTCCCAATTATCCTGAGTTAGATCCTGAACTAAAGTGCTAATCATATTCACTTCCTCTAAATCGTCAGAAGGTTGTCTATTAACATTAAAGAAATTTAGTTCAGTGGTCATATTACCAAAGGAGATGTTCATAAGTCCGGTCCTACAGTTGATGACAGCGTTAGCTGTGGATAAAAATGGGTGACCTAAAATCACTGGTATTTGAGCACTAGGATCCTGAACAGGCTGAGTATCTAGAACAACGAAATCCACTGGATAAATAAATTTATCAACCTCAATCAGAACATCCTCTATGACACCACGAGGTACTTTGACAGACCTATCAGCTAATTGCAATGTCATTTTAGTCGGTTTAAACTTTCCAAGACCTAGCTGGTTGTATACATGATAAGGGAGTAAGTTCACACTAGCTCCTAAGTCAAGCAATGCCTTATCTACTGAATAATTACCGATCACAAAAGATATGGTGGGGCATCCAGGATCTTTATACTTAGGGGATGTTTGGTTCAGAAGGATTGAACTTACCTGACCAGCTAAAAAGGCTTTCTTATGGACATTAAGCTTACACTTTCGTGTACAAAGGCCCTTAAGGAACTTGGCATAAGCAGGCATTTGCCCAATTGCTTCTAATAAAGGGATGTTAATGTTTACCTGCTTAAATATCTCTAATATTTCGTTGAAAGTCGACTCTCTCTTTGTTGGAGCTAACAACTGTGGATATGGGGCTTTGGGTACAAAATGAGACCTGTCGGGAACCACATTGGCATCACTAGAAATTTTATTGGTTTCTTCAGTTAGTGGCTCCTTCTGGGGCTCATCTTGGGAACTAGAAGGTGGATCTACAGTATGTCCACTATTAGGCTTGGCTACCCTATTGTCTACCATTTTACCACTCCTTAGGGTTGTGACAGAATTCACTTGATTAAATGGTTTTGCACCTACTTCATGAACTCCTCTAGGGTTGGGGTAGTCTGACTATGGAGCCTTCCGTTATCTCTCTCACTTAAGGTCTTAGCTATTTGGCCGACTTGAAGTTCTAGCCTAGCAAGGCTCTGAGCATTAGTTTGAAAGTTCTGCTTGGTTTCCTGCTGAAAACTAATTTGGCTCTGTGCTAACATATCCTGAGTTTTTGCTAACATCTTAATAGATTCCTCTAAGCTAGTCATTTTAGTTTCTGGGCCTGATGAATTCTTAGTGTAACCAAAATCTTGGGGAGCATTAGAATTACTAAACTGACCTAGACTCTGGCCCTTAGACCATGAAAGGTTCGGATGGTTTCTCCAACCAGAACTATAGATTTCTGAATATGGGTCAAACTTCTGACGGTTATCAAACCTAGTGTTATTACAGAGAGCATTGACTTGCTCTTCATTATTCTGGCCTTCCCAAAAAGGCTCTATTCTACCACTAGTATGACCCAATTATAAGGCTTCTAACCTTTTTGCTATAGCAGCAATTTTGGCATCTGATTCATAGCCTCCTTCTACCCTATTAACGTTTCCTCTACCTGGAAGAATTGTTTTCTTGGGTTCCCTACTATATTCCCATTGCTGGGTCTTTTCGGCGATTTCATTCAAAAATTCCATCGCCGCATCAACAATTTGGTTTTCAAAACCACCAGTGCATAGAGACTCAACCATGGTTGTTGTTGAATAATCTAAACCCTCATAAAGGATTTGAACTAGCCTAACCTTTTCTAAACCATGATGAGGACATTGGGCTAATAAGTCATTGAACCTTTCCAAATACCTATACAAAGACTCTCCCTCCTGTTGAGAAAATGTGCAGATTTGCGTCCTAATAGACGATGTTTTGTGCCTAGGGAAAAACTTGTTCAAAAAGGCAGATGTAAGTTGTTCATATGTTTCGATTGATTCGGAAGCCAAACTATACAGCCACGACTTGGCTTTATCTTTTAAGGAAAAGGGGAATAACCTGAGTTTCAAAGCATCATCATCAAGTTTTCTAATTTTTAGGGTACTACAAATTTCCTCAAAGTCCCTAACATGGAAGTATGGGTTTTCATTTTCTTTCCCTAAAAAGATTGGGAGCATCTGTAGGGTCCCAGGCCTAAGTTCATAATTTGCTTCAGTTTCAGCTAACCTGATACAGGAGGGACGAGTAGTCCTAGTAGGATTCAACAAAGCTTTTAAAGTTGCCATTTTTGGCTCTATCGGGATATTTGGGATTCTATGCAATCACAAAACAAGGCTGACTCAACCAAATCAAACCTAATTTTCTAGCAAACAAAAAGCATGATGGTTCCACTTAGATTGTTTCTAGACCAGCTTTTATTCTTTCGAAAAAGAACTCGTTACAATCTGAGCAAACCCCTCTGGAATCAGTCCGAGTCAAAGTAAGTTGAATCGAGGCGAGGGAAGCTCAGTGGAGCTTTGATACCCAAGGCCTCACCGATTACAAAGCGGCGCAGTCACGCATTCAACTCACAGAAACCATCATGAACTTCGAAGTATGCTCAAAAGAGTAACCAATATTTTTCGAACGACTTTCCTATTAAGCTCGTTACCCTATAGGTCTCGTTCTAGTCAAAATTTTATGCTTAGGTTCGCGTTTGGTTTTGTTTTCCTAAGGCGGGCAAGAAGAGAACGGTGATGAAATCCGAACCCTTATCTTGTATGGCCAGTCCTTGCCCTTTACTAGGAAATTAAAGCAGCCGTTTTCAAGTCCTCAACATATATGCAAACGAAGGAATACAGTAAACCCGCTGACAGGGGATTCACGGGTGTTTCGAAAAACTTACCTCCCGTACCAGACGGGCGAAGAACCGCTGAAGTCGACTTGGGCCACGACTCCTATGTCATGTACGAACCCAAGGGGCCGAGGCGATATCGTAATCACCGTCCTTCTCTGCACACAGTTTTTATTTAAACCAACCCTTCCGTAGGGTTTAAAAATAATAATGTCCCATTCCAAAAATAAAGTCCAAAAAGTGTCCAAAAATAAAAAGAAAAATTACAAAAAATAAAACCCTATTTACAGTTTCTAAAAATAAAACAAAATAACTATATACAAAATCTTCTTCTTCACTCCTTTTGGATTCCTCTTTTATTTCCTTCTTTGGCGATGCTTTCCTTTTATAACACTTTTTCTTCCCTTGTAGCTTCGCTCCAAATCTGAAAAGAATCGAAAAATATCAAAACGCGTAAAAAAGAACAGAAAATAATAAAAATAAAAAGAAACCTAAAACAAATCTAAATACAAGTCCGCGTCGGCGGCGCCAAAAATTGATGTAGTTTTTAAGTGGTAGTAAAGTTCGCTCAACTCAGACTGTTGTGACTCGATTTTAGACTCAAATTAAAATAAAAAACTTAAAAAGGAATTTTTATCAAGATTATAAAAATCACTGAGACTCATGATTCCACCAATCTCCAATTTTTATGTGACTTAATCTAGTCAATATTTATGCAACTCTTTACGTTTAAAGTGATTCTAATATTTTTTCCTAGACAAGTAGATTCTCAAAATAATAGTTGTAAATCGAAAGCATGGACCATCAAAAGACTTAACCTAAGCATGACCCATCAATTGAGACCACAACCACTTAATCAGAATCATATATTCGATTTCAATTTTGTGCAAATAATCATAAAAAAATTATAAAAATTAAATTAAATAGAATTTACCACATAATAATTGGAAAAATGGCTTCCTCCGTCGCCTCAGCAATGGGGTTTAGCTCCTCATATTAATCACTTGCTCAAAATATTTGTTCATAGCCCAAAAGTTGATTAAAAGAATGAAAAACTATAAAACTGATTGTTTGCAACGGTGTAGTGGCGTTGCAAAACGATGGACGACTGTTACAAAGAAGTCACTGTAGCAGCATTACAAATTTGAGACGTTGTTCTTATTTGCAACGTTTGTTCTTCAGCAACAGCAGCAGAAACGCGGGTTTTCCTGCAACTCGATCTCTTCAGCTCTTTGGTGTTACAAACTCCTCTGCGACTGGTCCAACGACTTCGTCCCCTTCCCTGGGACTCGAACACACCTTTTATACTCCTCAGAAAACTAAAAAAATAGCGATTAAATTCCTCCTTTTCTTTTCGTGCAAGCCACGGCAATAATCTTCTCTGCTAACTTCCTTACGCGTATCTAAGACTTCCAAATCATCTGAAACTCTTCCTTAGATAGAATCTCATCTTAGGAAACAATATCACGCCTTTAGTCTCCCTGAAATTCCTAAAATAATTCCTACACAGACCCGTGTATAACTCCACCTCTGTTTTGCTCCAAATCGATTTCTAGCCCATTTCAATCCATTCTAGCGCCCATACCAAGCCTGTTATGCTTAATCACGTCCATCCTAACAAATTCCAGCGATTGAATCTCTCTAGAACAGCTTCAATTCTTCAACCCTAATTTGTTCTTTGCTGGATATTTTTCCCGCCAAAATTTCATTCGAATTTGAGAAAAAAGTGACCTCCCCCTATCTTGTGATGGTCTCCCTTTAGCAGCTGCTTGGAAATGGGTGCCCCTTAGTAATTAGGTTGCCCCTTATCCAAATTGAGAGTCCGAATAGCAAGTGTCCTCCGGGGGTGCCCCGCACAACTTTTCGAGCAGATTTTTCCAAAAATGTTTATTGGCCAAAAATACCTACACACACATAAAACACCATAATAAGTACAAAAATGAGCACTATCAATATATAGAATCGAGACAATTTAGACACAAAAATGTGTCTATCAGCCGTTCATACTCGTATTTCAATACAAAACAAATGAATCTGAGAAAGTATGTGGAATGGGCTTTTGGAATTCTGAAGCGAAGTTCGCAATCGTTTGTGGGCCTTATCGTGGTTTAAGTGCTCGTGAAATGCATAAGACTATGCTGACATGCATCATTATGCATAACATGGTTATCCAGGAGACTCGTCATAATAAGAATTGGACTAACCATCAAGATGAAGACTTATGGCCCGAGATTATACCAGTTAGAGGATTACCTGTAAGGAACTATGTACAAATGACCAGTCATATTGAGAACAGAACTCTGTATAACAGGTCGAGGGAAGATCTCAGAGCGAATTTGTGGGCTGAGTTTGGAAGAGGTGGGGGACGGATTGAGTAGTGTTTGTTTCATTTGTTTTTTAAGTTTATTTTTTTAAAATTGTTTAAGTTCCATTTGTTGTTCCACAATTTTTTTTTGTAGTTGTTTTTTAAGTTTAAATTTTTTAACGATCATTAAAAGTAGCGGTCTAGACTTAATCGCTAGCGGTCTAGACTCAACCGCTAGCATTCCTTATAAATCCTTCACTTCATCCGTTTCAAATTCACACATCACTTCTCTACAAAAACTTCTCTACTTTCTGGTTAAATTATGGATGGTCATAGATTTACTGAAGATGAAGATTTATCTCTTTGTAGAAACTATGTAATACACTACCCGAAGAGAGGTGAAGAACGACGGATGGATGGTTTACCTAGTTTGAGTTATTTGGGTAAAATTCGTGATGCCTTCTGCACAGAGACATGTAATCCTCATAACCGGGATCGTGCTGCTTTGTTTTGCCGATTCATGGACATCAAAAAAGAGCTTGTGGATTTTATAGCTATGAAAAGGATTGTCACTCGATACCGTCTTAGAGGTGAGACCGATGCTGAATTGCTAATACGAACTCGAGACGAGTGGCGAAGATGGAAACGAAAAGATTTCAAATATGAAGCGTATTACCAATTCTTAAGGAGTTTTTAATAACTCGTATGGGATGTTAGGATTAATAATGTTTTCATGGATGTTGTCACGTTTCAATGTAATGCAATAGAATTAGTTTTTTTTATATGCACAATAAAATTAGTTTAAGTTTTAATGTAATGAAAAAAGCAGACCAATTTCATTCACCATAACCAAACTACTACTACAAATTCATTAAAATTAAAGCTACATATTCATTAAAATTAAAGCTGATACATTAATTAATTAAGTGGCACTACTTCATCGTCGTCTTCATCATCCTCATCTTCAACTTGAACCCCAAATTGTTTTTCCATGTTTCTCTTGTTTCTTTTTTTCTTCCAATTCCTCTGTTAACCTGTCCATCTCCATCTCCCATGCCATAAATTGTCTGGAATTCATTTTTTCGGTGTTTGCATTTAGAATCTTATTCTTGTCATAGTCTGAAACAAATTTTTCTTGAGTTAGTCGATGTTTTTTCATCTCCTTAGTCAAGAACTTGCGATCTACAACTCTTTGTTTTTGGACGACCTTCTGATGCTCTATCAAAGCTTCCATAGCACTACTACCCCGTTCACTTGCTTCTCCTTCTTGGGTAGCTTTTCTCGCTGCTCTTGCATGATTTATTCATAATAATTTTCTCTTAATTGCAGTATTGACATTCAAGTTCGAATTGTTGTTTATGGTGGTTTCTGGTGAAGAAAATGGATTATCTGAAGGGGGGTGAGATGATTGAGATGGTTGTGAAGATGGCGTTGAAGGTGAAGAAGTGTATGGTGAACTTGCAGGTACATTCTGCATGTTTGCTAACACTTCTGGATTATATTTAGGCAACACTTTCAAAATATGATAACAACTTTCATAAGAAAAATTTATCCCATGTTTATGGTGCCAATCAGTTCGGCACTTTCTTTCGACATTAACATCGACAAGACCGCTCTCTCGACCACGAGCAGCTTGCATTAGAGCATCGACATACAAGGAAACTTGGGCGTTGATTGTAACAAAGCGACCGGACAATCCATTTGCATCACGGTCGTTGATGTTCATAGTTTCGTTTCGAAAGTTACCAAATATGTTATCCCACAACTTGGTAGATTGTTGACTGGAACCATCGATACTATCTTGTGTAAAGAACACATAGTTTCTGCAAATGCTTTCACCTCCGGCTACGGTAAATTTCGGACCCCTAATCTTCTTCATTTGTTGTTTAGATTGAGTATTAGATTGAGACATATTAAATAAATATACAATACAAGTGAATGAAATAGTTAGATGATGAAATTTGTTTTAGATTAACAAATGTGAAGAGTAGAGAAGAGAAGGTGTGAGTTAAAATGGTAGAGGAATGTGGTATTTATAGGGGGGGATTATGGCCGTTGGATCAGATTATATACTAACCGGTGCAAACTAAACTGGTCGGTCTTCCAAAAACCGGTAGCGATGTATTGAAGACCTGGCGGTGTAAACTACACCGAGCGGTCGAGTCGGTGGAAACTTGACCTGGCCTGGCTAAGTGGCAAATTTGCCACTTAGCCAGGCCAGTTTGCCCCCTCCATAGTGGGTGCTTAAATGGCAAACATGAATGTTTTCCACACCCATGGGAAGGGGCCTGATAACCTAACTGTTCTTGGCCCTTACCTCCAAAAGAAAACCATCGTATACTACTGATTATCTCCTTCCTAAAAAAAATCCCAAACGATCTCGATCCAGAGATATAGAAACATCATGGATCTGAATATAGAAACATCCGTCTTAATGAAACTCGATTGTTAGATGTAAATAAATGACAATGAGATTTATGCTTTTAATTGTTAATTGAATTGACTTATTAAAACTTTAAAGTTCGAACACATGTCCGACCCCATCAATTATTTTCAATTGTTTGTAGCTTGGTTCTTTGTTTAGCTTAGTTCTTTGTTTCTTGTACCGTTGTATCACGATTTCATGTTTAAATTCGTTATATACTGTGATGGTACTTATATCAAAATTTATGCATGGTAATCATATAAGCCTCTTGTAACCGAAAGCTACCGGCGTCGTGTAGAAAATAAAATCGCTGCTATAGTGGGATCTATAAAATCGTTATCTGGGGAAGGATATTGTAGACATAATGCTTTAAGGAAAAGAAAAAGAACTAAGCTAGAGTAAAAAAGTGAACCTGACGTCAATCGAACAGGCAACCTTCTGATCTGGAGTCAGACACGCTACCATTGCACGACAGATCCAATTGTTGATGTTAAGTGACACAGTCAATTATAATCTATGCTTTTTTGTTTTTGTTTTTGATGGCAGTATAGCTGTTTGTAAAACTCCCATTTCGCAATCACCTTGGTGGAGAAGCAGCAGCGGCAATCATTTCTTCTCCAAGTTCAGGTGCGTTGATAAAATGAGCTTAATCTTTAGAAAAAAGTCTTCATCAAGTCTGCAATTGTATCGAAGTCTTTATGTAACTTCTTTGATTACTCATGTTTCAGAACCAATTCATTCTTCAAAACCCCTAGAAAATTTATGTCATAAACTTTCAAGTTCTAGGGTTTTATCAAGAAGTAGTCGTTTATGTTTTTCTACGCAGTCAAGTAACAAGTTTCCTGAATATGAAATGCCAACAGTAACATGGGGTGTAGTACAAGGAAGAAAAGAAAAGCTGGTATCTAGAGTTATTATTTGTGATTATCTAAAAGGTTTAGGTATAATACCTGATGAATTAGAAGATTTAGAATTACCATCAACAATTGAAGTGATGAAAGAACGAGTTGAATTCCTTCAAAAGATTGGATTAACTATTGATGATATAAATGAGTATCCATTAATGTTAGGTTGTAGTGTTAGAAAAAATATTATACCTGTTTTAGGTTATTTAGAAAAAGTTGGAATTTCTAGACCGAAATTGGGAGAGTTTATTAAGAGTTATCCTCAAGTTCTTCATGCTAGTGTCGTTGTTGAGCTTGTTCCAGTGATTAAATTTCTTCGTGGTATAGATATTGAGAGACAAGATATTGGTTATGTATTGATGAAATATCCTGAGATTTTAGGATTTAAGCTTGAAGGAACAATGAGTACTTCTGTTGGTTATTTGGTTAGTATTGGTGTGAATCCTAGAGATATTGGACCAATGGTAACTCAATTTCCTTGTCTTTTAGGAATGAGAGTTGGTACTAGGATTAAGCCGACTGTTGATTACTTGGTATCGTTTGGCATTCCGAAAAAGATTATGGCTAGGATGCTTGAAAAACGACCGAATGTTCTTGGGTATGATCTTGAAGAGACTATCAAACCGAATGTGGATTGTTTAGTTAGTTTTGGCATACGAAGAGAGATGCTTGCATCAGTTATTGCTCAATACCCGCAGATTCTGGGGCTTCCTTTGAAGGCTAAATTGTCTTCGCAGCAAAATTTTTTCAATCTGAAGCTTAAGATTGATCCGGAAGGTTTTGCAAGGGTCATTGAGAAGATGCCACAGATAGTTAGTCTTAACCAGACTGTAATTTTGAGACCCATTGAGTTCCTTCGTGCAAGGGGAATATTTGCAGAAGATGTGGCAAGAATGGTTATCAAGTGTCCACAGTTGGTTGCTCTTCAAGTTGAGTCCATGAAGAACAGTTTTCACTTCCTCAAGTGTGAAATGAAGCGAGCGTTCGAAGAGGTTATAGAGTTCCCTGAATACTTCACATATAGCTTGGATTCAAGAATAAAACCTAGATATCAGAGGTTAGCGAATAAAGGGATTAGATGTAGTTTGGCATGGTTTCTTAACTGTAGCGATCAGAGATTTGAAGAGAGGTTACAAGCTGATTATATTGAGGTAGAAAGTGAAGGGCCTTCATTTTTTATGGGAGGGAAGTTGGATTTACCAGGGGGTGAACTTGTCTCTGACGAGGATGAAGATGAGAGTGACGGTGAAGTTCTCTATAGACGTACTGTTTCCTTGTAGTAAGATTGTTCATTCTTTTCTCTCTTTTTTCTTTTTTTCGCGATAAACAGTTGTTCCAGTATCCTTTAATTAATGGAAATGAAAATTTTCTATCTTGCAGACTTTATGCAATTTTGTCTATCTTCTTTTCAAACACAAATTATTGCTCGTCTTTAACCAATCGGGCCCTTCAGCATCTTCAAGCCCGGAGCAAATTAGTCCCTTTCATTGTCTTTAAATTTCATTCTGTTTTGTGTAACCTTAGAGGATAAGGGAGACTATAGTGCAGGAAGTGGTGTCGAGCAGTGTCAAACACGAGAGCCATTGCCGATACATATCGACGCTGCGAAGCTATGTAAATGCAGTACTCTTGTTACAGCGACCAAATATTAGTTTCTTTATTTCTTAATAAATTGATGCGACGAAACATGACGAGATTTGGAGGCTTGTGATAAGTGATATCCATGGAAAGTCACAAGTCATAAATTGCCAACTGGGGTACTGTCTTAAAAGTTCTACTCAACAGAAGGATGCCATGAGTGAAGGGGTAAGATCCATTTTTCCTCGTGTGGTTATAAGTAGTTTATCAGGGTTGTACAATGTGGATGCTGGACAGCAGATTAGTGTACCTAACACTGTTAGACTCCCTGGAAGATCAGTTTTACCTTTTACATGAATGGGATTTTCATACATATCGTGAATTTTTTGGCTCAAGTAAAGTTTTGACTAGTATTTTCTTCTGAAGTATTGGCTCTCTGATACTGTGCTAGTTTTACATTGTCAATAGACCCAAATATAAGATGGCAGCATAGACAATATACAAGCTTGTAGTGATAGACTTTGCTTTACATTCAGTCAATTGCAGCATTTTACCCATCTGTCACATGATAGAACAACTGACTGAGTGGTAGTTTATCATTTTCATGATTTCATTCTGAAATCGGATGAGTTTTTATGAAGCATTTATTCCCATACACCTTAATCATTTTTGCTTGGAGATTATTCAATCGCTCATGTTGGTCTCCTGCAGGATTCCTGCAAACAAATAATAGAAACCGCAGAGACTTTTTTGACCATTATAAGAGTTGATGGCAATTCGGGGAAACAAATTTGCAGTTGATGCCAAGCATGTATTCTGCGAGACCCCTTCTCATTGCTCCCTTTAGATCCTGGGACCAAATTTTTTAGTTTCACCGGTATCAGCATAGCTATCCCTAGTGCCATTCCAATATTTTCCAATCGGAGATGAAGTCGAATCTAATTCATCATCTACTGTTCGCAAGGGAGAATCAAAACTGACATCTTCAACAATTTCAGAATACCATGACAAGTCTTAGGCAAGGAACAAAAGACGGTGATAAGGCTATGCTACAAGCCTTCTCGTTTTCGTTGATAGACTTAGCAGAAGAATGGTTATTACCTTCCTTGGAGTGTTTCAACGAGATGAAAACGCTATTTATGGAGAAGTACTTTCCTGCTTCAAGGCAGCATCCGTTCAGAGAGATATAAGAGGTTGTTGGCAAGCTGTTCACATCACAATATATCTCCAACATTAATCATTCAATATTTTTACGAAGGATTACTTCCGGAACAAACAAATTCGCAGATGGTGGTGGTTCACTTATTGAAAAAACAATTTTGCAGGCAACTAGTCTGGTTGAGAGTATGACTTTAAATACTATATATGCGAAGCCTCCTAAATAAGGGTCTAAATAAAATTTTCACGTAATTTGATTGAGAGTATGATTTTTAACACCGTTGTTGGAAATGCTCTTGGGGACTGAGGCAGTAGTGTTTTGGTATGCTTCTTCAGGATATTACCATCACACATCACTACCGTGAAGGCTAGGAAATCTACAGCATCGGATGTATATCTAGTGTGGATTACAAATCCTTCTATGTTTCTAGTTGAACACTAATTTTCGACATGCCTAAAACTTTCAAGGCATACAAAGGACTAGTCCTAACTTGGTGACCTTATAAGGGGTACCCTATGGGGTGGTTCAATTACCTATATGCCCTTAAATTCTCTAAATTACTACTAATCTATCCCTATCCCTAATACAAAAACCTATAATCAATAAACCAAAATCAGTTTCATATCCCTAACCCCTTCTTCTTCCTCCTCCACAACAGCCGAACCCTTCTTCTTCCTTTTTTTTTCATCGTATCATCGCGGAAATTTAATCGTCGATTCGTGAAAATTTAGTCGACGATTAAACTCATCTATATAATGGTTCGCCGTAAGCCAGTATCTCGTTCTAATCGAGCGATTGAACAACCCATTGAAGAAGAAGAAGATTTAGAGAGTGAAGAAGAAACTCAAAATCAGCCACAAAATCAACCGGAAGAAGAGATTGAAGAAGAACCAACTCCACAAATGAGAATAAGAAGGTTAGTTTTACAAATCCATCTCGTATTTGATGTTTTTGATTGGTTTGATTGATTTACTTCGTCAAAATCATGTTTCTGCGGCGGTTACAGGGTATGGTTCGGCGCAAAACAAATCTTAGATGTGCGCCGAGCTGTTCTTGAAACTGAACCCTGAAAGTGCATTTGAACGGCTCGGCGTATATCTGAAATCCGTTTTGAGCCGAACTTGGTGACACAGAGACTTATATTTAGGATCGGCTTATTCGATGGTGTTAGTTTTGTGCCGAATATGTTTTGTGAATTTCAGAAATTTTGCATGTGCGTAGGATCGGCTTGTATGGTAGTATTAGTTTTGTGCCGAATAATTGTTGTTTGAATTTCAGAATTTTTGCATGTGTATAGGATCGGCTCATATGGTAGTACTAGTTTTGTGCCGACTAAATGTTTGAATTCATAAGTCTAGATTCGGCTTATTCGATAGTATTAGGGTTGCGCCGAATATCATTGTTAAAATTTCATAAATTTTACTAGTGTGTAGGATCGGCTTATTTATATGATATCATGTTGCGCCGAATACATGTTTGAGTTCATAATCATAGATTCGGCTTATTCGACGGTATCGGTTGTGAGCCGAATATATAGGATCGGCTAATAATTTTGCATGTGCGTAGGATCGGCTTGTATGGTAGTATTAGTTTTGTGCCGAATAATTGTTGTTTGAATTTCAGAATTTTTGCATGTGCTTAGGATCAGCTTGTATGGTTGTATTAGTTTTGTGCCGAATAAATGTTTCGATTCATAAGTCTAGATTCGGCTTATTCGATAGTATTAGTATTGCGCCGAATATTATTGTTAAAATTTCATAAATTTTACAAGTGTGTAGGATCAGCTTATTTATATTATATCATGTTGCGCCGAATACATGTTTGAGTTCATAATCATAGATTCGGCTTATTCGACGGTATCGGTTGTGAGCCGAATATATGGGATCGGCTTATAATTGTTTTGTGGTATGAGCCGATCCACTCTCTGTGTAAGCTAATAAAAATTTCAAGACATGATTCGGCTCATATGTGTTATTTCGGGTAAGCCGAGCCTTCTTATTTTCTTACAAGTTTTTGGCTTTCCAAATCTCTTTGTTGTTCGAATTAGTCTTATAACTTTCATACTTGTGTCAGGACCAATGCATCTACAAAGAGGAATAAGATGGAGGTAACACCTTCTACTTCTAAAACTCCCGATCCTAGACGAGGAGGTAAGAAAAAATTGGGAGCGGGAGGTAGAGGAGGAACTTTAGAAGAAGTAAGAATTGAAAGACAAGTAAGAATTGAAAGACAAGAAGAAGGAATAGCTGAAGATGAAGAAGTTTATGATAATCAAGAAGTTCATCAAGAAACACAACCCCAAGGAAAACCCAAGAAAGACAAGAAAGGTAAGAAGGTGGCAGAACCCGAGAAAGAGAAGAACGATGATGATCGACGGATCACTGGTTTACACATTCCTGATGAAGATGACGTAATTACACCTCGATCAGATGGTTTGCCTCATGGTCTTCCGGAAGATGGAGGAAATGTGTTGATTGGTTATGCCGATTCTTGGGCGAAGAGAATTTATGAGACTCCTGATCACAACCGTGCAGTCCGAGTATTGAGACACCAGAGGGCAGCGGAATGGAGTCTTGATGAAGAGGTTCCTGAGGTGATTGCTTACGTACAAGCCAGTGCTTTATGGCCTGCTATCAATTATGGACATAAGGAATATGATAGTGTGTCGGCCTCTGCATTTACCGAGCGCTTTTGTCCAGAAACTTACACATTTCAATTACCTTTTGGAGCGATGTCAATCACTCCTGATGAGGCTAGTAAGATTACAGGTCTTAAAGCAAGGGGTGTAAGTGTGAATGCTGGTTTTTATGACATGAGTTGGGATGAGCTATACAATTTGTACCTGGAATGCCTTGGTTGGGGTTCAATGAAAACTGAGTTGGAGTTTTGTCGATCAGTTAAAGATGTCGATACCGTTTTCATACCAGGTGGAAGAAATAAGAAGAATAAGAAGATCAAGTTGACTAACTTGAAAAGGGAGTTCGAGAACACAAAGGAAAGAGTCACACAAGGTTTGTTGATAATGGATCCCGTCAAAGTGAAGCAAACCGGAACTGCCTACTTGCTTTATACTCTTGGTAGAGACATCTTTCCCGACACTACCGGAAACAAGGTAAATGCTAATTATCTCCAATTGGTAAAGAATCTTGAAACTTGTAACAAGTTTGCTTGGGGAACGGCTACGCTCGTTTACCTGCTGGACCAACTTGCCACCGCGTCTAGGTTGACAAGTACAAACATCGGAGGGAACTTCACTTTGCTCCAGGTAACTCTTGGGAGTTCAGAGTATGGTTCGGCTTATAACCATAAAACCTTTTAAGCCGAAGTTTTTTCTTACTTGGTTTGGCTTATAATACTTGATCCATATAAGCCGAACAGTTATCTGAGTTTGCAAACTTTAGTCTTACTTTGATGTTTCCAAGTAAAACTTGTTTCTATCAGTTCAATTCGTTTGATTTTTTAATGTGGTTCTTTCGATGCAGGTGTGGATATATGACCATTTCCCAATTTTGAACTTGGCCAAAGTATTTGAGAAAGATGTCGATTATGTTGATACTGAGCCAACTGTAGCACGGTACGCGTACGAGGACTCCAAGAAAAGGAACAAAAAGAAGTTGGTTGCAAGTTTGAGAGAGACGTTAGACTGTCTTGGTGTTGATGATGTCGCTTTTCAACCATATGAGAATGAAGATGAAGAAGATGAAGTTGTTGAAGATGAGGATATGCCGGTAGGTATGTATCATGGGCCATTGTGGTATCCCGGTGGTTATGTTATATACGATCCTAGGCGAGTACTACGTCAATTAGGATGTGTCCAAAAGGTTCCTTTGTTTGACGAGAAATTCAGGTTGTTACCAAAGAGTGGTAAGGGAACTAAAAGCACCACTTCATCTTGGGAACCAAAGTATGATCCTGATCCCACCGTTGAGTTTTGGAATAATTTAGACAATCACACATTAGATGCGTCCAAGTTAACACCTTTACTTGATGATCCATGTGAAGAGGATCCGGGCTATATGGATTGGTATAACCAAATTTCTCATCCCTTCATTATCAATAAGAAAAGGCAAAAGATATCTGATAAGGGGAAGGCGAGGCCAATCAAGATCACCAACAAGTCTACTTCCGAAGATGTAGTCAAGGCTTTCAAGGTTATGGTAAGAATGACTTCACTTTATACTGTTTTCATATATTAGTTATGGTAAAAATGTCTTCAACCTCATGGTTATAAGTTGTTCTCAAATGAAAAATAGGTTGTCGCGGGTAGGGAGATGTTGAAGAAAATGAAGGCCAAACTTGGTTGCAAAACAACAATGACCGTGGAAGAACAAAAATACCTCATCGACAAGTGGGATGCAATCATCAACAAAGGACAAGGACCCGAGGAACCCGAACAAAGGCCTACCACTAAGAGGTCTCGACAAGTTGGTGAAGGTACAAGCCAAGTTGGTGCTACCGTCCAACCCGGTAATGATGCGTCGGAAGATGAAGACCAAGGTGGAAGAAGAGGTGGTCGTGGAACTAAGAAGAGGGGTCGTGGTTAAATGCCCTTTTATGTACACTTTTATGGTACACTTTTTCTTAAGTTTTAAGTACACTTTTATGGTGTTGCAAACACCTTTGCTTTAAGGTGCTGAACTTTGTTTTTAATGGTGCTGGGATTGGGTTATGGCACCGTCAATTTCATGTTTTAATGAATAACTTAACAGTTATGTGCCGAATTTACAGAGTTCGGCTTATCCTCTAATGTTAGTTACACGCCGAATCATTTGTCCTTCAGGTTCGGCGCATTCGATAATCACATTATGTGCCGAACTATGAACATTTACAGGTTTCGGCTTATACGATATCCTCAATATGTGCCGAACCGTGAACAATATTTTAACCCAAAAATTAACAAATTCATGTTCGGCTCAGACGATAATCATATTATGTGCCGAACCTTGAACATAAGAGGTTTCGGCTGATACGATATTCTCCATATGTGCCGAACCAGTAACAATATTTCAACCCAGAAATTAAAAAATTATGTTCGGCACATACGAATTTGGATATGTAAGCCGAATTAGTAATGATTCTATTCCGGGCTATTCAGGATGTTGTTCGGCTTACTATGAAACTTTCATATAAGCCGAACTAGTGTCTAGCAAAAGGGTGGGAATTGGAAATTATAGGTTCGGCGCATGCAGTAAACAGATTCAGTAAGCCGAACCGTTCATCAATTGGTAGATTCGGCTCATAGATGTGAGCCGAACCTCAACCTGTTTCACCGAACCATGATTCATAATCTAAGAAATCAGCCATTTGTGAATCATTGGTGTAGTTGATGTGTATTTTCCTAGGTTTTTTAGATGATATATGACCCTCCTCATCCTCCATTGAATCAAGAATTATAATTTTCTCACTTTCTCCTTCTCTTTCTCTCCTTCTTAACCAAACCAAAACTTTGATTTTTTTTTTCCTCATATTTTTCATCTAAACAACTCTTATAATTCTGAAAATTATCTTAATCTCTAAACAAAATATTTAATCACTAATCAAGATTATTAACATTAATACGTAAAGGGCAGATTTGTCATTAAAAAAATTGGGTTAAGGGATCATCTGATTTTGCTATTCAACAACCTTTTTTTATCTTCATTCAGTATGCCTTGAAAGATTTTGGTATGCCCAAAATTGTGGTTCTTCTAGTTAATCTGATGATGCAATGCAAAGACCAACTAGTTTTTTTTTCGGTATAAATACTTACTTTTACCACGGTCCGACTCTGATAGTTAACCCCCAACTGTTTGTCTTATACCAATATGTACTTTCCCTAGTCCACAATATAGCGGAAGAAAAAAGAGATACTTCGTAATTAAGGAAGGCAGCAAATCTACGCGGTGGAGGAGACAGACAGTGGGTACTACAGGTATCCCATCCTGCGTCATCTCTTTATTTAATAATCTAACTAAATACTAGTAGTAGAATTTTTATTTGATTCGAATTCAACCTAATCCCCTTTCTATAAGTACTTCCGACGGTTTTATTAATAAAGTTCAGGATTTTTTTTTTCCAATTTTCAGATCCTTTGGTGGGTTGCAAAGCTAGGGTTTTTCTGATTACCAAGTCATAAGTAACAACTATGTCGATGCTTGATTCTTTTTTCAGCAAGAGATTCAATGGAGCTAAATGGTAATACGTATAAAACATTTTTCCATCGTTTCCTTTGTTAACTTTCTTCAATGTTTTTTTGTATGGAGACACACCTGTTTGATGTTCTAGGTATGATTTATGCATGATCGAGTTCCCAGATTAATCAGTTTAGGGTTGATGATAAATGGAGACAAAAAATCTGAAATTTGTTTAATTTTGCTATAATCAATTTGGGTTGTGAGCTTAAATAGACTTGATTTTAATTTTTCAGTAAAACTTTACTTAAGCTGACGATTCCACGAGTAAAGCTACTAAGGAATCGTAGGGAAATTCAGTTAAAGCAAATGAGAAAAGACATTGCTAAGCTACTCGAGAATGGGCAAGAGGCGACAGCTCGTATACGGGTAATTAGAGTGCTTATTTTGGTGATACATAGAATTTTGAGTATTTGTGAGGGACTCTTATGGCATAGCTGATTGTCGAGGTTTTGACTTGGGATGTTTCTTAATGATATTATATTCTGATTTTTGGTGATTCTTAACATTTAATGTAAAATTATTTGGAAGAAGTTGGAGTTTGGAGCTTACTGGATTTCAGACGCGTAGTTGATAACCAAATTTAGATGTTGATTGAGTTCTCATGTATGTTATGTTCTTTATTCCTCTTTAGGTCGAGCATATCATTCGGGAAGAGAACATGATGGCTGCACAAGAGATTCTTGAGCTGTTTTCTGAACTTGTTGCAGTGCGTCTTCCAATTATTGAAACACAGAGGTAAATTACCAACTCAAACGCTTTTGTTGGGTTTTTTTCGCTTGTTTATTTCTGGTTAGTGACATTTGCTTGCCTTTCTGATTGACATGAGTATAAAAGTATATAAATAGCAGAATTGAATTTTTTTTTTCTGTGCAGTAATTTCGAAGTTTCCGTTGTAGTCAATACATATATCCTCCAAAATTCATTATGCTTCCAAAAATTGGATGAGTTATATATATCATTTGCTCCATTGGGAATTGCCATCTCTGCGGACCTTGCACCACATTGGGCTGCAAACTTTAAATTTACTGCATATTGCCGTACTTATGATTGTTACAATTTTTTAGAGAATGTCCTTTGGACTTGAAAGAAGCAATTTCCACTATCTGCTTTGCTGCTCCAAGATGTGCGGACTTACCAGAACTTCTGCAAGTTCAAATGTTATTTGCTTCCAAATATGGAAAAGAATTCATTACCGCTGCTGCAGAATTGATGCCAGATTGTGGTGTTAATCGCCAGGTAGCTTAATCTTACCTTTTGGTGCATATTCTAGTCTGAATCATCTTTTAAGGATTTATCTAATGTTTCTTGCAGGTTATCGAACTTCTGTCTGTCCGTGCCCCTCCAGCTGAAAAAAAGTTGAAGTTATTAAAAGAAATTGCAGAAGAACACAATTTAGAATGGGATCCGGCTGCTTCTGAAACAGAATACTTCAAATCACATGAGGATCTACTGGTAAGAGACTCTTCAGACTCTTAAATGTTTAATAAAAGTGTTGCACTCCTTGGTGCTAATTCCTTTATCTTTTATCTGCTAGAATGGGCCAACCCAGTTTGTTAGTGGGTCTCAGTTACCTCTCCCTAAAGAGAAGCACGATGAACCTTTGCACTCTACCCCTGTTGAAGTTTCCAATGAACAATCTGATTCAGATGCAGAATTAGATTCATTAGATTTCCCTGAAGTACCAAAAGTATCATTACGGCCAAGCCCTCCTACCCTACAGATGTTACCACTACCTGGTCAGACTGCTTTGGATCTGGGATTTGAAAATGAGCATCCTATATCGTCTGGATTTAGTGACGATACTATTCATGAACCATATGTGGAACCTGAGACAGTCATACCAGAGAATTTGGTTGCTTCTCCGCAAGAGCTTCCCACCAATACAGATAGAAGAGAAGAAAAACAATTTCTACCATTCACTTCTTCCCCATCACTGTCTTCTGCTTCTTTTCCTGCAAGGAACTGTGAACCGGTTGCTTCTCTCTCAAGAACAAAAAGTGAGATCAGAAGTGAAGTAAACATGGATTTGCAGGATGTATTAGCTGCTGCACAGGCCGCTGCAGATTCTGCTGAACGTGCAGCAACAGCAGCTAGATCAGCAGCTAGCCTTGCACAAATCAGAATCTCGGAGCTCATCAAAAAAAGGGATGATAAATCCCCCGAAAGCAGTGAACGGATATCCTACACCAACATGCCAGATCAATCAGCTAATATGGAGACTCCATATTTTGATCATCAGAATTCCTTTGACAATACAGATATCAGGTCTTACTCCTTTGATCACCCACTTCCAGATGACAAATTCAGTGGAAGATCAGATTCACCAAACCCTCCAGCTTATGACTCTCCTAAGTTGGGTTTTGAATCACCTCGTAGCGATGACAATGTCCTCCAACATGAATCTTCAACTCATCACCAGCCTAAAAGGTTGACTTCTCTGGATGAGGATCCATATTATTCATACCCAAACTTATTCAGCTCACATTCTTCAAACCCTGGATCTGGGAATCATGCAGCAGATAATTCTCCTACTCATGGTAATGCCTAACTCGGTTATTCCAGGCCACTGTTTTCTTTTCGTTCGGGTATTTTCTTGTTTCAAGTAAACTTTATATGTATCTTTTGTAAGTAATACAAACTCCAGATGTTCTAAAAGTGTAATTTGCTCATGTTTTTCGGGCGACTTGGTTCCCCTTACCGGTTAGGATTTTCAAAATCTAAACTTGCCTAATATTGGTATTGGGACTTTAAAAGGTTGAGGGTTCCCTTTTCATGTGTTCTAGTTATAAAGTATCAATTGTTTCTTCTCAATTGCAATCATGTGTTCTTTAAACTGGATTAAGTGCTAGTCAAAGATGGTAATTCCGATTTTCACACAAGAAGTGGCAGCTGATGCTTGCATTATCCGGGGACATTTACAACCTACGGAGTACAGACAGTTAAAAACTCAGTGACAGAATGATGCGACATGCGTGTTTTGAATGTGGAAGCTCAAGGTACTCTTAGGTCTATTCCTATGGACATGCCAAAAAAATGGTGTTTGGCATGCCAGGTGGCATGCCAAACCATTGGTGCCACTATGGGAGAATCAATAAGCGATAGACATCCTAGCGAGCCACTATGGGAGAATCAATAAGCGATAGACATCCTAGCGAGCGATTTTGAGTATATCGCCAGTGACAGAGTCTTTATCGCCAACGATAATGACATTTTCGCCAGCGATTTTGTCTCTAGCACCAATGACTAGTTCTTTATCGCTATAAAAGTGTAACTTTCAAACTCAAATTTACCCCAAATTTTTTACACAAAAAAATTTCTCTATTTCTTAATCTATTCTCTTTTTCTCAATCTAATTTATTTCTTCTATTTTCTCCAAATGGCACAATTAACCGAACTTGATTCGGCAACACAACTTGATTTTTCTGGAGTAATACTTGAAGGTGCCGTTGAGAAGATATGTGATAGATTTAAAGAAATAAGTAAGAAGCAAAGAAGTCTCCAAGTTTTGGATATCAACCAAGTCAAAACCGCAACTAAGAGGAAGAAGATGAACAAGATGAAGGCAAAGAAAGTTCAAGTTCAAGGCAAGGAAAATCAAGGCAAAACAATTTGAAGCCAAAGAAGAAGATAAACAGAGGTGACTCCGTTCATGAGCGCATTGTTTGGAAGTTTAGTGAAATGAAGAAGATGAACAAGATGAAGAACATTGTCCCAAATTTTTATTTTTAGAGTCTTTCCAATTATTGGTTAGTTTTATGTCTTGTAAAATGACTATTTATATTGAAGTTTTAAATTTTGTGAAGTTTAAATAAATTTGAAAATTTGACGAATATTGTTGAAAATTAATATTAATTATATTCTTAAATATTAAAACTATTACAAATATTAAAACTTAAACAAAATAGCAAATTAATTAAAACTTAAACAAATAATAAAAGTGGACAATTGAGAAATTACAACATCTTAAAATCTTAAAATAGTTGGGCGAAAATCTTAAAATCTCGAAACAACTTTCAAAATGAAAAATTTTCCCGTAGATGCGACGATATTCCATACGACACCTATCCTGAAATTCCATCAAGGTTTCACCATTTCTCAAGGTTGGACCTTCTCGTTGAAGTATAGCAACATAACAACTAATTTCCTGCCTAATTATACTGAAGCGGTTAATCAAATCTGAAAGACTACGATCGTGTAGGTTCATTGTTTGTTCTTGAAATCTAACATAAATCCTTTCCCACAATAGTTGGTGATGAAATACTGGCTCCATTGTAAACTCATCTTACGCATTTTTGAATTTTAGGTTTCGCCTCATTTGACGTCTCCTAATTTGACTTCTCCTAGTTTCCACGATTGCACGATCAGCAGCTCTTCGATTTTGGATAGTACATTGGTTTGCCATGCACTCAGCCAGATTCATATTATCAGCCATGCTCTCTAAGGAATTGGATTAGTGATGAAAAAATTGGAGATTGAGAAATTCTTGAGAGATTAAGAAATTCTGGTGTGAGTTGAAATGAGATTAAAATTAGGTATTTATAAAGAGGGAAAATATTAACCGTTGGATGAAGATCTGTTTAACGATTTTCTAATCATCGAGCGACAGTGATGGAATGACCATCGAGCGATTGAGTTTCTGTCGCTCGATGGAAACTCTGTCTCGTATGCCTATATGGCCAGTCCTGGCATAACAGTTTGGCAGTTTGACATACCCATAATGGGTGCATATATGCCAAATACTATGTTTTGACATGTCCATAGGAATAGGCCTTACAATGTTGTTAACGTGAAGAAACCATGGTGGGTAAATCCTACCATCCAACAACTATTTTATATTAAGAACACGAATCTTTTTTATTTTATATTTTTTGCTTTTACAATAAGAAAAGGAAAAAATTGGACCAAGGCACCTCTGCTTATGGTTGTTGGCTTGCCTAGGCTTTCATCTAAGATTAGGTATGTTTTTATGAACTGCAAGCACACTGGATCATTTAAGAAACCCTAGTCAGCCAAGAAACACAGCTTTAGCTGAAGGTTACAAATTGATTCAATTCGCACAACTAATTCATCATATGCACAAAAGGGGTAAATGCACTTTTGGATACAGGCTTACAAAAAAGGGGATGAAAAGGAAAAAAAATAATAATATAGGGGGACGTAAATGATTCAATTCCTTCTTTTTACTATGGCCATGGCAAGTTTTAACTTATCTAGGGCCGGACAATTCAACTGCGTGAAGGTTGTCAATAGAATCAGGAACCCATTCATGGTGTCGGTGGGGAGCATGCTCGACCTCCTGGCGGACTACTTCCACCTTTTGCCATTCTTCCCATCTTTCTGCCAAGCCATCACCTTCAAGCATTCTCACCACTTCTGACATCTTTGGTCTTTCCATTGGTGATCCTTGCGTGCAGAGCAAAGCAACCTGTATTAATTGCTCCACTTCCTCATCGATGTAGTTGTTTGAAAGATCAGGATCTACTAGCATTTCCAACTTCTTCTCTTTCAAAAGTCCCTTAACCTGATGTCGAAAAAAAAGAGGGTATACTCAGTTGTCATTTAATGAAACACGTAGTTTAAGATTCCTGGGTAAGCTTCTATAGTAGGCCAGGTTCCTCTTGCTTGTTTCATTGGTTAGACTAAACAAGGTTTCCAATTTATGGATGTAGAGCTCCTACTGCTAAAATTAAGGATGGCTGCAAGAAAAGGTAACGCGAACCACAAAACCTTGTATACAGCTAAGTACACACTGAATCCTAAGACTTGCTTGGTTCACGAAAAAAGAGAACTGATGAACCGGACTCTAATATAACTAAAAGAAATGCAACGAAAAACACAAGTAATAAATGAAAGAACCAAAGAAATAAGCAAATTAGATGCATACCCAATCAAGCAACATAACATCATCGTCATTTGCAAGCCGCGCAAGATCAAAAGCTCGCTGCCCTGTGATAAGCTCTAGAAGCATGATACCATACCCAAATACATCAGTTTTTTCTGACGACTTCCCCGTGGAAAGGTATTCGGGAGCTATATGCCCAATTGTTCCACGCACGGCGGTGGTCACATGGGTATCTTTGTAATCCATGAGTTTTGCCAGGCCAAAGTCCCCAACAACTGCCTCAAAGTCCTCGTCCAACAAAATGTTTGCAGCTTTCACGTCACGGTGGATAATCTTTGGGTCACAATGATCGTGCAAATAAGAAAGCCCTCTAGCGGATCCCAACGCAATAAGTTTCCTTGTCTCCCACTTAAGTGGAGGATCATTTGGTGGTCTTTCTGCAAGCATGCAACAATTCATCCATGAGTAATCCCATAAAAAATGAACTAGTTAGTCAGAGCTAGGATATTAACATCCCACAGAAAAATTTCAACCTACTAATGAACCAAGCTAGGGTAACATCATACTTTATTTTTCAGACCCCTTGCTTAAAAAATTATGTCCATCTGGTTCTATATATTAATTGAAAGGTTACGTGGAAAGGGAAGTTCACTACAAGTGCACCGAGATACGTAGAATTCTCAATTCAATGAGATGAAAAATCAAACAGAAATATAAAATTTCAAGTTACCGTTTCATGAATTAAAACTTCAAATGAACATAAGAGGCAAAAATAGCCAAGCTTAAGTTAGTTATCCCTTTCACGTTAGCAAAGACCCAATTCTAGGTCAACCATGGTCCCAATCCACTATTCAAACACTTGTGAAGTCAATCAAAAGCGCATGAAATGTTAGAAGCGAGCTAACAATACCTCTTAAACATGATGCAACACTTCCATTGGCCATGTATGGATACACAAGTAAACGCTCGGTCGGCGTCATGCAAAAACCACGTAAACGTAGAAGGTTACGATGAACAGCCATACTAATCATCTCTACCTCTGTCTGAAACTGCAGTTCTCCACCTGGCGTGCGCTCTTCTTTCAGTCGCTTTACCGCAACTAGTGTACCATCCGCTAGACGTCCCTTGTAAACCTTACCAAACCCACCTCTACCCAGAATGTTTTTATTGCTAAAGCTATCAGTAGCAACCTGAAGCTCTCGCAAAGAAAATCTTTTGAGCTGCCCAAGGTGTACTTCGGGGTCCTCTTCAGCTGCAAAAGAGAGGAACAAGATATAAGCTTCGAGGATCTCACACTCCGACATAATCATGCCATCGAATATTAAAACACTTACCCGGGACATCAAAGAAATGTTCCTGTGGTTTCCTCCTACGCCACCATGCAAACCCAATGGCAGGGGCAGCAAACAATAAAGCAGCGCCAGCAGCCACTCCTCCTGCAATCGCTCCAGTGCTAGTGGCACTACTTCCTGCCATTCAAAACAATGAACATAAAACTAGTTTAGCAGAAATCTTAAAACTGGAGGTAAGAACAGCTAAGATAATACATACAATATTAACTTCAGTGAGGATATAAGACTAGGAAAGCAAACATAAAGCAAACTCACCAGGACTTGGAGTTGGTGGTGCTATAAACGGCGGCGGAGGCGAAAATGGAGGAGATCCTGGGCAAGGTTTTCCAGTAACAGGTCCACATAGATTCAAGTTATTAGCAAAACTGCAAAGCAAGAATAATAGTTAGTATGATGTGTTATCTAAGTCAAACAACCAAAACAATGACCATTCATAACACGCTTACGAGAAACATACCTGATGGGAGTGAAAAGTGAGAAAGAACCATTGTCTGGAACAGGTCCTGATAGACGATTGTTCGACAAGTCACTGCATGCCGCATTGTACATGTTAATCCCAATTCGAACCAACAAATTCATTTTAGAAACTATGTAACGAACTATAATAGATCGCAACATTTTGATACTTACAGAACTTGGAGAGTGGTAACATTTGTCAAGGACATAGGAATGCTACCCGTCAAGGTGTTATTGTTTAGCCGACTATCCTTGCAAACATACAGGCACGCTGTTAATTTCCAAAACATACTACAACTAGATTCAAGTATTAACTTAGTGGGCATGTGCATGTGTTACAGTGATGTTGAATACAATCAAGCAGAAAAAACAACTAGAGATTTGTTAGATGCATCAACATGCCTAGATTATAAGGGAAGAACTTTTTCTCTCTTACAATATACTTGTGTCAAGATAAAAAACAAACTAATATACTTGATCGGCCTAGAAGGAAGTCGTCGCACATGTCAAACTTTTGGTTATTCATTCTAGCAACATTTGGTTCTAATATATGAAAACTATCCATGAATACATATACATGTTAATTGAGTACATAGAGTGGGCCAGATTTATCGAATTGAGATGAAAGGACAAGTAATCATACAGGAAACGGAGCTTTGACAGCTTTCCCAATGTGTCTGGAATGGAACCACTTAAAGCATTCAAGTAAAGATCCAAGCTCACTAAACTTGTAAGGTTCCCAAGATCACTAGGGATTTGCCCACTTATGTTATTGCTGTAGAGTTCCCTGAAAAATTGTAAGAATAAAAAAATCATTAAATTGGTGTCATAACGTGAGAGTCTCAACATTACTATTTACAAACAATTGAATATACACTCTCTTTCCTGGAGACGCAAAAAACAGTTATTGATCAGACGACAAATTCATCCAGCTGAGGGGAAAATGACAAGCGATGCAGTCAATTAACAGGAAAGTTGTCAAAGCAAGCCACAATAAAGGATTTCAGAATGCATATTAGCCATCTGTAAACCAATTGAACAGCCAGGTATTACATTCTTCCTGAAAATTCCATAGAATTGTAAGTGCAGAAAGGCCCCACAGAAACTACTACCTATTACCTAGGAGAAAAAACTAGCAATGTTCCTTACAGAAAAACTTGGGTACAAAACATGGGTACCTCACCATTATTTGCAATTCTCCTGTCATATTTCAGAGACGATTGATTGACACATATATTTATGTGTCTTTACCTAAAATTCCTGAATCGACAATGGTTCCATATATACAGTAGTCACGAACTGTTCCAGTCTATTAGGTGTTCATAACCAGAATTCCACATCAACAATAGAGCATAATAAAAAAATTCAGGATCCCCAAGTGTGCCTGTACACAATGTAAATCTTGCCTAGCATTGCATCTGACACAGGAATACCAGCTTGTACAAAAAAGTCAAGAGAACTCGCCTTGACCAGGAAACAAGTAAAACAGTTCAACTTCACAAAACTAAAACTACAAAACTTACAAGTATTGTAAATTCTTAAGCTGTCCGAGTTGGGATACCAGCGTTCCTGACAGTGCTGCGTTTCCAAGATCACTGAAAGTAAAAAGACGTGTTGACAAATAACATTGTTATAAGGCGAGCAATTACAACAGCAGTGCAATAACATGCACATTTAAGTAATGAACCATAAGCACACATGACTAGCAAGAATATTCACTTACACTCTAATAACACTATTGTCGGTATTGCAGGTAACATGAAACCAAGTGCAAGGATTAACAAGGGTGGGATCCCAACTCTGGAGGACATTATTAGGATCATCTAAATTTTGACGTAACGCATGCAAAGCATCACCTGCAAACCAAAATTAATAACAAGCATCAGGTTCCCTCTCCAGAAATGGATAACACCAACCCGCATCTCATTAAAGATGTATTGAGGGTAAAATCTATAATTAAGTGATAAAACTGATCAGATTACAACAGATATTATCATAAGGTGCTCAAATCACCAGCACCACCACCTAATATCAGAAATTTCATCAACTCCCGGGGAAGTCAACTGTATAGGTGACACCCTCAAACAAATCCTAATATCCAAAACTTCATTTAGCTTAATTTGTTAGCAGTAACTATAACAACTTTGATTGCTAACTGTGAAGTTATAAGCAAATTTCTCAAGTCAATTAAAGTCGAGTTAATCCAGTTCTTATCTGGAACCCTAATTTCTAGGCTCACAAAATAATCTAAGTGATAAGAAAAATCATTTATTTTACTTAGCTCCTCCCCTAAATTTCGAAAATCTTAAGAGAAAATTTATCAAGATTTTTTCAATTCAACGCCAAATAAAGGAAGATCCAAAAATGAGGCAAAAAATTGATGACTAACCTTCCATATTTGCATGAATCGTGGATAATGGATGAAAAACTAAGATCAACCATACTAATACTGATGTTATGATCTCTCTTCTCTCCATGACTCTCATGAATCAAAATTTCTCCTCTTTACAAAACAAAACAAAAACAAAAACAAAAAAGTCCAACACTCCAGCTACTTCATCATCAGCAAACTGTCCAATCTTCTTCTTCTTCTTGCTGTTCAGATCCACTAAAAGAAAACAAACTCCACAGTAAAACCCTAACTTTATAGTTTACTTTTCACAAAATCTTCACCATTTTTCAAAAAGAAAACATCAATAGAATCAGTACTCAAAAAGCTGATCTACTCAGAACCCCAAATTTACATCAATACAGTTCGATTTTTACACTTTTCTTCTTCCTTTCTTCTTCTGAAAAAGAAAGAGAAAAAATCCCCCGAAAAAAAAAAGAAGAAAATTCCTCTGTTTATTATTATTATTTATTATCTTATTTGTTGGTGATGAAGAAGGGGTTGATTAAGTGATGTTTGTGAATAGCGAGGCTGGCGTGCAGTGGGTTTACAGCTGCCCGTAAAATGTCTGCCCGGGCTGACCGAACCCTAGTCAAAGCTAAATACTTCTACTCGTGGAAAGGGACCTAACCCAGAAACCCCGTTTTCAGTCAAAGTGGGGTCCATGTTATTAAATTCCAACGTGGAATATTATTTCTTATGAAAAAAAGAGAACGTTAGAATTTTAGATTACTATTTTCCGACAGAATTTAAGTAGGAATAATATGTCCGTTTTTACGTACTGTTACGGAATTCACATGTTTTTTTTTCTTTGGCTCTTTATATTTCTTTCTGTTGCTGTCAAGTAATGAAACATTAAAACTGTGTTATCCATCACTTTATGGTGTAATAGCTTCGGTTTTTCTTTTTTAAGACATTTGTTTATATATACTAACTGTAGAGCAGAGGCTCTTCTCCTTAAAAAAACAAAATTTGGTGTTTAGGTATCGAAAATTATAAGTTGGTTTGAACACTGATCAGTAGGGTGTAACCGGTACTTATTAGTTATTAAAATGGGTTTTTGTAAGAACATCTGGTTTGGATTTTTTTTTTTTTATCAAAGAGCGGATTCATTGATAAAACGCTCTAAAGAGCAAGTAAATACCCCGACAACGACGTACATGACAAATGACACCATACTAATGACCAACATATTGATAAAGCTTTAGCGAACAACAATTGGAAATCCTCATGGCATACCTATAAGGGTAATTGAAATCCACACGGAAACCCGATACAAAAGATCGCACAGTACATCAAACACCAGTCTCGAAAGGTATCACTAACAAGGTTCAATCGTCAAAAAAAAAGAAACACTAGAACGAAAGCCAGCACAAAGGAAGCCAACAGAAACTAAAAAGCCGACACACCAAATAAAAAGCTCGCCTAATGATGACTTGTCCAAATCCACCGAGCAGTCCTATGGAAAAGAGCAACAACAATAGAAAGTTTGAACCAGAAAAGTCAACAAAGATCAGTGGTAGATAATCCAACCCAGACTAGTCCGACCCGACCCGTATTATAAGAACTGATCCAGGAAAAATCTTAACCCGACCCAGCAAGCAGGAACCCTAGCCACCATCTTCCTCACTTGTAGAACGGAGGAGCATCACTTTCCGCCAATTCCACCACAGAAAACGACAACTTGACCACACCCAACAACCACAAACAGAAAAGAACACCACCAACAAACAACAGAATACAAAGCCCCAACTTCGAAATCAAGCATCACCACCACCAGATGCAATCACACCAACCGATGAGTATAAACTTGAAGAGCACCAAATCAAATAATCAAACCAAGAAATCAAGATCTTCTCCAAATGAAAGGCTGGAATAAGTTTGTAAACCCAAGAACCACCGCAACAAAAACTAATTCACAGCACCAGCACCTCTCAATCCACTTGAAACAGTCAGATGATTTGGACCAATAGACCCCAAAAACCAAAGAGAAACACCCCAAAAGAACAAGATGTACAATAATTACAAAGATCTTACTCGATTTGATCCAACCGAATCAAATCAAGCAAGATTTGAAGACAAACGAAGGTGTTTTTTTTTTCAAGTCGGTTGCGCAGAGGAAGAGAGAGAAGAAAAAAAAATAGTGGTATCTGGTTTGGTTTTGAATATGAAGAATCACGTGAGGATATTTTTTTTTTATTTTTTTTATATTAGGCATTTCATTAATGGTGATTCATGTAAATTCCCCGTATGTTTGGTAACTCAGTTGAGATTCCTATGATTCATAAAATTTTCTTGTGTTAAAGTCCATGTATTGTTTGACATTGCCCTAAGAATCTTAAATTTTATATATGTGGGATTTGGAGTAAAAAAAAGTGGGTCCATAAATCCCCTCATAAGTTTCCCAGCAAATCTTAGGGGGAGGGGTCGGACTCCATATGGAGGATTTGCTGGAAAAGTGAATCCCGTCGGAAACGTAATTCCAGGGATTTGGGCAACCAAATGTAGCGAGGGAAACGTAATTCCACCAAATCCCCTGGACCCATAAATCCCATCTTTAAAATTCTACATCCAAACCCACCATAAAACAAATTAAGACTCGCATGGAGCTTGCATTACAAATGAAGTAGAGCCATCTAATACCGATCCTTGGGGAGATCCCTGGATATTAGATTTATCTACTGATAGATGATGTTGAATACATGAAGGAGGGATAGTTTCCCAAGATAGAGTTGATTTTTAATTTCTTACAAACTTTGTTAAAGTGTCTTTCTGCCTCATCTAGACAAGTTTTGGCACGCAAAAAATATCTGGGTTATTTCCATGAAGATAGTTGAAAAGGCTTTCACATTCTCCCTCTATACTGAATTTCTCTCCTTTCTCATGTGCCCAAACAGCTGCTTGCAGCACTCCTATAGCCTCTGCTTCTTTAGGTTTGAGCTTGTTGATTGTCCTGCTCTTCCTCCTCCTGCATTTCCTGCATTATTTCTTAAAATTATAGCATAACTTGAAGGTAATATGTCAGAGATCCAGGCAGCATCAATGTAAATTTTGAAAGTGTCCTTCTAGGGTGCCCTCCATACAGGTTGTGGTGTTTTCTTCTGCCTTTTCTTAGTTTTGTCAGGTTTACTAACTCTTTTGGACTAGAAAGCAATATGTCCTTGTATTTCTAGAGCCAAATTCCTAGTTGTTTTAGATTTATCTTCAAAAACCATGTTGCATCTCTCCTTCCAGATAAACCACATCTTAGTAAGCATTAATTCCAAAGAAATTTCATTTCTAGGGATTTTCATCCAATCCTTACAAAGGTCTAAAATCTTACTTGAACTATCTATATTCAGAGAGATAGGATTAGGAGCTAAATTCCATACTTCCTTGGCATAAGGGCACTGGAATAAGAGATGTTCAGTAGTTTCTATTTCAATTCCACACATAGTGCAATGAGGCTCAACATCTTTCACTTTTCCACAGATTTTGGAGTTAGTAGACAAGGCATTTTGCAAGCATTTCCAGAAGAAGAAAAAAATTATTTGAGAGATATCTAGTTTCCACAAAGCTATCCAAAAAGGAATCAGGCAGAGAACTAACAATTTCAATACCAGTTTCATGCAATTTATTATAAGTGGATTTAACTGTGTATTCTCCTGAACTAGTTAAGGCCCGTCTAAATTGATCTTTCTTAAGAGAGTGATTCTTATCTTTGAAAAGATAAATTTTACTAATTTTGGAAGCAACATTAACATGGAATATGGAGTTAAGAATAGAGAGATTCCAAGAACTAGTTTCAGAGTCTATTAAGTCTGAGTCTAAAGTTAAATGGTTATTGTGTGTGTCTCTTAAGTTCTCTAGAGTTTCACCCGGTCCAGATATCCATTTATCATTCCAAATATTGATATCTTGTCCATTTCCTACTTCTCATATATTATATTTATGGATAAGTTCTAGTCCTTGACTAATACAGTTCCAAGTCCAAGAGCCATTAGTTTTAGCTTTTGTCTTAATTGGCGATGTAGTTCTAAAATATTTAGAACCCATAGTTTTTATTCAAAGATAATTTGGTTCTTTAACTATCCTCCAAGCCAATTTGGCATGCATTGCAAGATTAAATTTACGAGCATCCTTAAAGCCTAAACCTCCCTTCTGGATAGGCTTACAAAGATTTGTCCAGGCTTTAGGATAAAAGCCTTTTCTTCCAGTTTCTTTTCCCCTTTAAAAATCTCTTTGTATTGCATTAATTTTATTAGTTATTTTTTTAGGCAAAATAAAGCATCCCATATGGTAAGAGGGAATACTAGACAAGACAACTCTATTTAAGACAAATCTATTGGGTTGTGGAAAAAACAAACCTTTCCATCCTTTGGATTTAGATTCCATCCTTTCAAGAATGGGGGCAAAGGTTTTAATTTTGGTTTTATCCATAAATAGAAGAGCTCCTAAAAATTATGTGTTTTATTTTCAGGAGCTTAGACATCATTCTCTGATTTTTTGGTTTTACTTTTCTACTAAAAAAGAGCCTTGACTTCTCAAAATTGGTAAGTTGGCCTGAGGCCTTAATAAAAATAGCAATTGTATCTAGTAAGTTTCTACATTCTACTAGATCATCTTTCACGAAAAGGAGACAGTCATTTGCAGAAAAACTGTGAGATTGGTTCACTCCTAGGGGTTATCTTGACTCCATGTAAAAAAATATTTGCTTTCCTGATGAAGAAGAAGTCTAGAATAAACTTCCATACATATTATGAATAACTATGGGGAAAAGGGATCTCCTTGACGTAACCCCTTGAAGGATTAAAATATTCACCAGTGAGCCATTTAAAAGGACAGAGATGGTAGTTGTAGAAATACATTGTTCTATTAGCACACATACATCCTAATTAAAACCAAAAGAATTCAAGGCCGAAAGAAGAAAATTCTAGTTTACCCTATCGAAAGTTAGACATGTCAATTTTTATTCATAAACCACCAGATATTGCTTTTTTCTTTTTGAATGAATGAATAATTTCATGGGCTACTATAATGTTATCAGGAATCTGTCTGGATGAAAGAAAGGCGGATTGAAAGAGATAGATTATTTTTTCTAAAAGTGGTTTAATTATATTTGCTATAATCTTGGTTATTGCTTTATATACAGTATTACAGAGACATATTGGCGTAAATTGATTGGGGTTCTTAGGTTGTTTTATTTTTGGAATTAAGAAAATGTGAGTCCTATTTATTTCACGATGCATTTTCTTGTGTAAAAAGAAATTCCGGACAGTAGAAGTAACTTGAGAGTCAACTATTTCCCAATTATGCAAAAAGAAATTAGTTGGGAAGCCATCTGGACCGGAAGATTTATTAGGTTTCATATTTTTTAAAACTAAGAAAATTTTCTCCCTAGAGGGAGGAGCCAGATTATTAGAATTATCTCGAGGAGATAAAACTGGGAGGATGTTTTTAAAAAGCTGATCATCTGTAGGTTGTTCTCTCGAGGTTTCAGTAAATAAAGATTGAAAGTAATCGATTAGAATTTTACTAATCTCAGTTTTGTCTCTAGTAGCTACATTGTGTTCATTTAGCATGCTTTCTATGTTGTTCCGTTTTCGCCTTCTCAAGATAATTGTATGAAAGTATTTTGTATTTCTTTCCCCTAGTTCTATCATGTTATCCATAGATTAATGCTTTATTATAGCTTCTTGAGTATCATAGAGATGTTGTAATTCTAATAACTTTTCCTTTAATCTCTTTTGTTGATACTATGTATATATACTTGCTTTTAATCTTTCAATTTCTTTTAGAAGCTTGTTAATTTTCTTAGATGGTTATCCAAAGATGTTCCTTTTCCAATCCAATAAGTTAGTTCCTAGAGATTTCAAGTTTGTTACTAGACTTTGAGAGATGTCTTCTTCATTTGGATCTTTCAAGGTTTCTTTTATTACTGGAGTACAAGAACTCTCTTTTAACCAAGTGTCGTAGAATCTGAAAACCCGTTCTAGTTTAGAAAATTTATTTTTCATAGAAAGAAGAATTGGACAATGGTCATAACCTATAGCTACAAGATGGCTCAAAGAAGCATTAGGAAATTGAGAGTTTCAATCTACATTTATGACTGCTTTATCCAACCTTTTTCTGAATATTTTGACTACCTTCTCTGTGATTATCCCAAGTATAGTCATAGCCAGAAAAACCTAGATCATATAATCCAGCTCTCTCAAGAATTTTGTAGTAATAATCATAATTAGACTTGTTGAAAGGCAGGCCTCCTAACTTTTCAGATTGATTAAAAATCATATTAAAATCTCTTAAAACTATCCATAGGATATTTCTCAAGATGATTTGCACACTTATCTCCACTAGGAAATCCCAGGCTATGTATCTATTAGAAGGATAAGGACTACCATAGAAGCAAGTTAGAGCCCATTGTTTTGTATCAAAATCAGAGTTTACAATTATATTAATCATGTTAGAGTTCCATTGAACTATATCAAAATGAAATACATTAATCCAGGCAATAACAAGCCCCCATGTTGTCCATGTGGGGTCAACCATGTGATAATTGGGGAATGAAAATACTAGAGCTTTTACAAAGTGCCTTTGGTTTTTAGTTTTTGAAAGGAATAAAATCTCAGGCTTTTCCTGGCATATAAGGTTTTTTAGATGGTTCTGGGTTAGAGGGTTTCTACAACCCTGGACATTCCAAGCTAAGATTTTCATATTACCTATTATAGTCTGCTAAAAAGATCTAAAACAACAGGAAAAGAGATTAACCTAAATAAGAAATTCACATATAACAAAATAAATCAAAACAAAGCAAAACAGGTTCGGCAAGATTAAATTTGATGCAAATTAGTCACTAAGCTTATTAAAAAAGTGAAATAGGGTTCTTATAATTTTCTAATTCTAAAAATGTTTATGTTAGGGTTACCCTAGTTTCTAAATCAATCAAAGGAAGAAGAGCTAGATATAAACTCAATTAAGTTCAGAGAGTCTTGTCAGAGAAAATAAAGGAGAGAATGAGATCATTAAATAAAATTGCTTAACAAGTAATTGAGAAATATAAATTAAAAAAGAGTAAATTGAGATAGGTACTTGTGTCTCCTCCTGTTGCTTTGAAGGGGTGAGAAGTGGAAACGGGATGGGAAGATAGGCATTATCACGAAATGATTGTTCTTGCAAATTAGACCCATATTGATCAATTTTTAGTAAATTCAAATTCCCATCCGCATAAGGAATGGAGCAAAGATTATCCGAAGATGATGATGAAAGAAAATCTGAAATTGAGATTTTGAAAGTTGATTTTGGCTGTGTAATTGGGGTTTTAAAATATGATCCAATGCAGTTATGATTTGCAGAAATTGACGGAGATAAAGGAGTGTGAATAGATGAAGCATAAAAGTTTGATGCAGGGGACTCAAAGGAATCCCTAACATTCTCATAGGATGAGATTGAAAGTCTCCCACCAGATAAAGGAGAAGGAACAATTGGAACCGGCAGAACCGGGTTTGGAATATCTTGAAGAAGTCCAGAACTACTTCTTAGATCTGATTCTGAAACTCTTGTCGAATCAATGATTCTAAAAGTTTCTGAGTTAATGGATCAGAGCAATTCTGAGTCAGACTCAGCTAAGGGGATGTAGTTTTCAGGTTAGTTAAAAGCGAAAGTTCTCTTCTCTTCCCTAAAACAGAAGATGATGCTAGAGGCATGTCTTCATCAATAATCACTGGTCCCATGACTTAGTAGGATTGAAAGTTAATGTGAAATGAGTTTTCTTCATAGACATAGGTTCTAAAAATATCGTTAAAAGTTTGACGAACTCCTGGTTGGCGAAGGAAAGATTATACTCGAACCGACTTTCCATGGCAGTCAAAATCATCTTTTGGGTTCCAAATTTGCATTCTCACATCATTTAACCAGAAAATATCATCACTTGGACCTGGGGAATCAACTGATATGTCATATATATCCTCCAAAGGCCTATCTTGCATAATATCACAACTATTGACCTTATGACCAAATCTCAGGCAGTGAGAGCAAACTTTGGACGGTAGGTTGAGGTAGTTGAAGTAAATTTTTGTTGTTGGATAGTTTCCTACTTTAACTAAAAGCATATCAAGAGTGTTTTTTCTATATTAATCCAAACTAAAACCCAGGTAAACAATCAGGAGCTGAGATTTCTGAACCAGAACAAACTCTTGAAACCTGACCTAATTTACTTGTTATCAAACCAAACATCTCTCTACTTTTATGCTCACATTTTGCATTTGATACTGAGGCCATAATGGGATTTCTTTGACTTTGTAAGTAGATATGCACATTCCTTGATATGCAGTTGTAGCTTCCAGTACATTACCAAATGGATACCATGGTCCATTTAGAGAGATCCAACAAAAATCCTCTTTAGAACGAAAAGTAATGATTTAGAGATTTGGATCAGCTTTCCTTATCTGAAAGCCTAAACTTACTCCCAAGAAATTACTAAGGGCTCCCCTAAATACCCATGTCTTTAAGATTCAGTAGAGAAGATTCTAGCAAGGATATTGTGTTGTTTAATACCATAATCTCTAATAAACTCATGAGGTGTTAGTAGTAAGCCTGAGTTACTATGGTTGGCATAGCGCTGAGCTAATGATAAACCACTAAGGTATAAAGGTTAAAATGATCTCCCATTGTAAGCAGCAAAAGAAGAAGAAGGGATACCGGAGATAGAAAAGATACAAACAATAAAATGAAGGAAGTTTAGAGATATAAAGGAAAAGAGAAGCAGAGCTAAAATAGGCCCGTGAATGTTGCCAAAAACTAAAAGAAATGTATCTAATTGTATAGCTAATCCATTCTCGACAACCTAATAAAATTCAAAAATAAACAAAGATATCATGTACTAAGAATGGTACATATTAGAGAAGTTTTGACTATATTAGATTTTGGGAAATGTAACTACCTAGGATCAGAAACAACAAAGCAATAACAGACATGAAATGGACATTACTAGGATCGACTAGGATGAAGAGAAGCTTAGCAGAAAGATTAAAAAAAGACCACGAAGAGTGCATTACCAAAGGACGCATCACCAGCACGTACAACTTGCACTAAGAAGACCTAAAAAGAAAGATAATATAGCTCTGATAGGATTATGCAATGTTTTGTAATATTTTTCTTTGGTCAAATTTAGTCAAGACACCTTCCTAATGCCTTACTTAAATCCTTTTTAATTGTTATTAATTGTCTTAAAGGTGTTTCAGGGACCAAGAACAGAGAAATCATTAGATTTGCATAGGAATTGCCAGATATCTATTGCAGATAGAGGGTTTTAATTTTCCGTGTGAAAAACAAAAGCAGGGGTTGATTAGATTAGACTCACATGCACTTAAATGTTGGGTAATTAAAAGGTTTTCCTATTGTTATTTAAACTCTAATACACTTTTAGTCGAAATAGCCTTACTTTGCCAGGTAATAATAAACTATTTTCCATTGATAAGTGCATAATTTACTATACTCTTGTTATCAGTTCCATGCTTGTATTTGCTATATTTCATGCATATTACCTTGTATTCTTGTTTTCTTTTGTTTATCTTGTTTAGGTAGAATCATTCAAAAGTTACGAAAAGAATGTTAAAGTGGATGTAGAAGTGAACATGGACTAACGCCCAAGCTGGATCCGACCAAATTCAAGAGTATTCAGCTCCATGTTATTGAGAATGAAGAGACAACGGGCATCGGAAAAAGAATGACGTCATTCCGATATTGCATGAGAAAATTATATGCAAAAAAGTTATCAAAGGATCGTTCCCATTTCAGGACCGATCCCACGTATAAAAAGTTGCGAAAATACTTTTTATAAGGAGAAAACTTTGTTTTGAAGTGGGCCAAATTATGATTTTTACGGGTATTCCTAAGAGACGTTTTATCGGGGTTTTTAAGAGGAAAAGATAAGAAAGGAGTGAAAGTATTTAAACTCCTATGTGATTCAGGATAAACTCAATATTTTAAACATCATGTTAAATGAGTATATAATTTTATTTTGAGTTCTTCACGTGTCATCATTTGTCTTTATCATTATTGTTAGAGCATTAATCGGTTGAACCCACTAGCGTTGGTATGTCAAGTTAGTTGTCAATTTTAGTTGCCAAAATGCATTCCTGATTTAGTATACTAAAGATAGTTTCAGAATAGATTAAGTCTAAGAACTAGAATCGAAGCTATCCTTGAAGGATGAAGTTTGAAGACTACAAGAAGACATCAACGAGGACTTCATCAACAAAGGTATGTGGTAATTGATTTCGTTTGTATTCTTGTTCAATTCTACCTTTCTAATCTATCGAAATAAATGCTCACTCTATGGAAAAAATTATATGACGGTAAATGTACATTTATGTATATATACTTGAGGTTATTTGATTCACGACTTTGGCGACAATAACATTTATCCCTAGAAAGGATCTCATGTTACAGTGAATAAGCTTATGAATTCAACGAGCCAAGAATCACTCAATTCCGAGTTATAACGATGAAGTTATGAGTGATTTATTAAAGTAACAATTATAAGTGTTGATGTAATTGTTACAGTTCGTTAGTAGGAAACAATCCATGAACGGTTTGTAACGGTTCACGGACTTGAGCCCAATTACGCGACTAGAAGCCATTTTGGTCAAATTTTTGATGTTTCCTTATCTAGGAAAGATAGCTATTACTCCAAACATATTTGATTACCATATTAAAGTGTTTGTGATTCCTTCCTAAGATAAATTATGATTTACTCACATAAATACAATATTTGCTAAATTAATTATTTATTTAATTATTTTGGCAAGAGTTGTAACTTAGGAAAGACTCCCAAAATTAGGAGAGTCTTGAAAAAGGAAAATAGCTTTGCTTAGCTTCTAAGCTATTGTTCACTGTAAATAAAGGGTTCGTGAGTGCTACACGTTTTTTATCCCCTTTGGAAAATTGGTGTAAGCTTCACAAGGTTGTTTTCCATGTCTTCTGTTGTTCGTGAACAAGAGTGAGATAAAAGTCTTTGTATTGGGGATCACAAATCCGAGTTGGATTTAATCTTCGTGATTGATTATACAACTTGTAATTTAGGTTTTTCACCTCTTGTCTATTCTAAGGTTTTCTCTTCCAATATAAAACTATTCAAGAGTTGTTAATCATAAACCCTAGGTTTTGGTAGATTTCAGTTTCCGATCGTATACCAATACTTGTTAGTCTAAATCGGAGACTAAAAAGAAAACTTTGATTAAGGTATCTCGTAAAAATCCTTAAGAAGTTTTAAACAAGATATATCTAGATTTATTCTATTTGTTCGTGTTGTAGAATAATTAGGTTTCTCTTCCATTTTTGAGGAGTATGATAATCCCTAATCTACAAGTTTGTTTTGATATTACTTATACCTAGTAATTGTTTTTCTCGAAACAAACACAAGATTTCTAAAACCTTGATTTACATCTAAAGGGAAACCGATTCAGTATTTTGTGAAAACAAAAGATCGAAAAGTATCAACCGTGTTGTTGTATCTTCTGAAGATAACTTTGTTCTGCCAGAAGATTTTCGGGAATAAATTCTAAAGAGAATTTGTGTTCTACTAGAAGTTATACGAGAAGAATTCCTAAAGAGAATCGGTGTTCTTCTAGGAGTTTTATAAGTGCTTGAATACAGCTGAAGCAGGTATTACATCTAGTCCGAATAGGTAGTAGGAAATTGGTGTAACATCTTATAATCAGTGTGTGTCTATTCTGGACTAGGTCCCGGGGTTTTTCTGCATTTGTGGTTTCCTCGTTAACAAAATTTCTGGTGTCTGTGTTATTTATTTTCCGCATTATATTGTTTATCTTTATAATTGAAATATCACAGGTTGTGCGTTAATCAATCATTATTGATAAATTCGACCTTGTTTGTTGGATAGAATTTTGATTGATCTTGGATATTGGTATTTGATACCGTCCAAGTATTTCTCACATCAATCAGGCTCATAGATTTCTATCTGTTTGATTTGATGATTGATTTGAGAAAAAGAGATAAACTCTTTATTATTATTCTTTGATTGAGTTCTTACTCTCGGAATATTATTGAGGTTTAGTCCATACAGATTGCCAAACGAAATATTGGGTGTGGTTGTTAGACCCCCGCTTTTATTATTAATATTTATGATTGATTGATTTTGATTGATTTATTGATTGAACTGTTGCTTATAGAAAGCTATGAGATAAGTGAAATAGTCGAACAACATATACACAAGTAGAAATTGTTAGATCAATGCTCGGTCGAACCCACAAGTTTTGTTATCTCAAGCTTGTTGTTAATGTTAGATGATCAAAATTGTTTATTGGTTTCTAGTATACTAAGTCAAGTTTCGGACTTGGTTAGAACTTGGTAGTTGAGTATCAGACATCACCCTCGAAGACTGAAGATCGACGAAGACATTTGAAGAACTTATGTATCAGGTATGTCAAGACTAAACCATTCTATTTTACTCACTATCTTATTATTCTATCTGTTGAAACTATGTCGTATGACTTCTACTAGATTTACAAAAAAAAAAAAATCGAGTCAAGCTTGTCTCATCAAAAGTCTCAAAATATAATTCTAACATAGATGTTCAAAGGTCCTTAACAATATTAGTTCGAAACAATTTATTGTTGAGAATTAATTTGTGGTTCAATTGAAAAGTCGCCAGATAAGTGAATGTTTGTCATTTGAGAATGTTTCAAACATCATAAAAGAGAAATTCATGAACTTCAGATATTTCTTCTCAGGATGGGTTAGCAAACCAGTTGCAAACCATATATATTTAATTTCAGAAATACAAGGAAGAATCACAAGTTCAGTTTGGAGCAGTTCACGAACCGCGATGATCTGAATTTTTAGTGTTGGTATAAAAGGCTTAAGGTTGACGAACCCAATTCACGAACCGTGTGCATCTGAGTTCACAAACCAAGTACGGTTGGGGAAGCGAGTTCGTAAATAGTGTACATCTGAGTTCTCGAGCCGAGTGGGGTTGACAAACCCGGTTCACGAACCGTAGCACCGTGACTCGTGAATTAGCCTTACAGTTGACGAACCGTTTCGCCAACTTTCCCAGTAGTATTTAGCAGATTCTCAAAGACTTATTTTTTAAATATGTTTAACATTTCCATGACTCTCTTAAACACTTCTAATACTTTTTTGATCAGTTAAACACTTATGTTTCTAAATCATGATTAAATTCTCAAGTGTCTTAATGAACATCATATTGTTTATTATTCACAAGGCATATTTGCCAAACCGAACAATTATTATACACGATTTCGTAGCTGGACCATAATGTGTATTCTTCTATGTATTTTCAAGACCAAAAGTGTTTGCTTGATTCCCGAGTTATCTTATCTTGAATTATAAGTAACCTTTAGTCTTGAAAACTATAAATAGAGATGCTATTTCAACCGGGAAATTTAATCCCTGACATTTTGTGTCTTAGTTGATAGCCAGCGTCCTTTATGAACCTAGGTTTCCTCTGAGAAACATAATTAGGTTTATAACTAAAAGACTTTGCTTTGTGGATTCGTGAAGCCAGATCCGACTATCCGTACCTTGATAGTTCGTGTATCCTAATCTTGCTTTATATTATCGAGATTTTTATAATCTCTTTCAGGCGAGATGGATAGAAATCACAAAGTTCGCTTCGTCCCAGACTCTGTGATTCCTCAAGATAGATATCTGGAAACTGATTGTAAGTGACATTTTGAAGATTGTTCTTGGGAGGTGGTAAAAGATCCAGGCTTCTCATCTATGTGAGTGTAAGTGTTCCATATTGTGAGGTTTGCTAGCTTTGTCTATTGCAAACAGATTTCCAAGACCTTGATCTTTGCTTTAAAGGGAAATCAAATAGGCTTACCAGTTAGAGGCAGATTGGAATCAAAAGTATTCACTGAAGTTGAAGAAACTCTTAGGCTGTAAAGGACGTCAGCTAAGGGAATCCGAGCCTTGCGAGGTACATGAGATGTAAGGAGCGTGAATATAACCGAATTGGTTGGAGGGTGGATTTAGTTTCAACTACATTCCAGTCTGAAGCCTAATAGTAGGCTACTGTATGTAGATGCTTAATACAGTTTGATGTTAAAATATGAACGAGGTCCCAAGGTTTTTATGCAGCTGCGGTTTCCCCGTTAATCAAGCTAATGGAAATATGTGTACTTTTAGGAATCTTCAAGAGAAAAATAGATATCAAGCAGACCTCAACAATTTGGATAGCTTACTTTCTTCAAAAGGTTATATAGATACTTATTATACCTTACAACATCAATCTAAAAATTATTTATAAAAGGAGAAGTCACATCTTCTTCCTTCACAAAAATACTTGCATAGAAGGTATCTTAAATCACGTCTTCTTCTTCAAGCTTGAACTTTAGAAAAGAATACAATTTCTGGATTGTACAATTTCGTACTAACAAATTCGTCTTGAATCTTATGATAATGATTCAAGTCAAGAAAAGTGTGTCTCTATACCTTGTAATGATTTTTCAATCTCTCAACTTAATAAGTTCTCTTTTGATATGAATTTAGTGCTTAATCAAATTTAAACACTAAGTGGAAATATGTAAGCTTCCTTGAAAAGGATTGAAGACAAGTTCGAGAACTTTGAATCCAAGTTGATTCTCATTTAAGAGAAAATCGAAGCATACGGGGATGTTGAAGACTATACCCATATAACTCTAGTATAAGTAATTCTTCGGGATATTTTTATTAGGTAACTCCTTGTAGGAATTTATTCTTATTGCTTTAAGGAGGAACACTAGTTTATGGAGTAGTGTTTGTATGTGGTTACACTAGCCTTCCAAATACTATCATCTTGCATTGATTAAAGTTTATTTAGTTAAATTTTATCCTGAAGATGACTCGCAATACCTAATCTTTAGTGATTATATATATGTACAACTTATTTTGTGAGATTTGTTATTTTTTATCATATTTCTGGTGATTGGAACAGATATCTCTTATGTTCTTATAGGTTAAGCTCTTAACTCATTGTGTTTGTCACTGGCTAAAACAGGAGTAAACTATTTTAAGAATTGTAATATTGATCTTTCCACGATCACACCTTTGTGAATATGTTGCATGGACTCCGAAAGATGTTCTCTAGTAATCGACTTTCCACCTTGAATGCATAACTGCTAGGGAATAAGTTCGAGAACTTTAATCTCTACGTCCGTACATGGATAAGGAAGATATAGTTCTTATGTTGAGTCATATCGCATAGATTGTCCTCTTTGTTCGTAACTGGCCTAAAGAATAGTTTCTATCAATGAAAAATAATATATCTTGGCGCCTCTAACATTAAGATTGCTATTTTTAACTTCTTTGTTTGTAATTGGCGAGAAGTGAGAAAAATATTGGATATAAATCTACTTTGTTCATAACTGGCGAGTAAATTTATTAATGTCCAAATAAAATCCTTCTTTTGTGATTAGAAGAAAGGTCTCTCATGTTGTTCATCTGGGAATGACATCAAATGTGGGAGAGTTCAATTTGAACTTGTGCTTAGTTTTTGTATCTTTGTGGGGAGTGCGGCTGTGGAATTGTAGGAGATGCTTGTACCTATATATCTCCTTGATGAAGACGCTAAGTTTACTTTGTAAAATCATCTAAATAAAAGATGGTATGTGTTCTCTAGTCTTGATAACTTAATTGTTTTAATTCATTATGATCCATGTTTTTCGCCTTTGCCAATTTTGTTGACAAAAAGGGGGGAGAATTATTTAGTAGTATTCAACATACAGCTTTTCAAAGCATTATGTAAAGGGTGGTGGATTATAGTCTGTAGGTTTTACCTATTGTGCAAAAGTAGTATGCATTGACTAAGGGGGATAACATATCACCGTAGTATTGTTTCAAAGTTGTGGTGCAATTGAACTTTGAGGAAGGAAACAATACTATGTTTTTGGTATAACAACCATTGAGTTGAGTGATTTTTCATTCAAGAAAACCTCGATTAGAGTATTCTCATAAGTTTTTATCGCTACGAATCTTCTACAACAACGAACCTAAAACGATCATGTGCATAACCATATACGAGCTTGAAGAACGAAGAATTCAAGACGATGTTGAAGAACCAAGGAAATCAAGCATGATGGATTTTGAGATGAAACATCAATTTATTTTGAATCCATATGTATTGATAGTTTTTGTCACTAAAATTAACAAAGGGTGAGATTGTTAGAGCACTGCTCGGTCGAACTCGCAAGTTTTGCTATCTCAAATTTGTTTTCATTGTTACTATAACGTGATTTATATCCTACTAAAGTCAAGTCTCAGACTAAGATTAGAGTTTGGTAGTTGAGTAGCAGACAACACTGAATAACCCTCGAGGATTGAGGATTAAAGACTACACGAAGACATTTGAAGAAATTCATCAACAAAGAGGCATGTGAAGACTGAACCATTCTATTTACTCACAAGTACCATTCCATCTATATGAGACTATATCATATGACTTCTAGTAGATATTGCAAAGAAGACATTTAGAGTCAAGCTTGTCTTGTAAAATATATCGAAACATAATTCAAGCAATAGTTGTTCATATACTTGAAAAACGTAGTAAAGAACAATTTATTGCTCATGAACTATTTTTGATTCAAGTTAATCATTTGAAATTGTCCAAGCAATGGTGTTCATCATCAATGGCGATTGAGAAAGTTTCAAATCGATTAAAGAGAGTTTTCACAACTGCTGAAATTCTGGACACAAGAAAGTACACGTACCCAGTATATCACTGTCTTCTGAGTTTAGGAATAAGGGTAGGTACGCGTACCCAGTAGGCATACCCCTTAGTTCTGAGTTCCTATAAAGGGGTGAGGTACATGTACCTAGTACACATACCTCAAGGGTCTAAGTTCGTGAATTGCCTTAGGGTACGCATACCCAGTACGCTTTCCATTGTCATCTGAATTCGAACTGGTTCATAGGTACGCGTACCCTTTGGCATACCTACCTAGTACGAACTAAAGCAGGTGCATTAAAACTATTTTCTAAAATACGTTTGAAATCACTATGACTCTCAAAGATACCTCTAAGACATTTCTGATCACTAAAACACCTTGTGTATGTGTATCATAATTCAAGTCCAAGTGAATGAACACGATATTGCTTATTAGTTCTCGAGGCATATTTTCCATGAACTATCATTGTACACGGTTCCAGTACTCTGAACCATATTGTATATTCTTTTATGTGATTTCAAGACAAACTCCTCACATGCTTGCACGAACTCCTAACAGCAGTTTCATCTAAACAGAGAAAGTAATTGCTTGAATCTCAAGTTATCTTAGATTGAATTATAAGAAACCCTAGTCTTGAAAATCTATGAATAGAGAGATTCAAACAGCCAGGAAATTCAATACCTGACACTTTTGTGTACTAGTTTTTTTTCTAGAATCATCCTCTATGAACCTAGGTTTCCCGTGAGAAACATAATTAAGTTTAGGACTTAAAGTCTTCAGTTAGGGATTCGTGAACCCAAGCCTGACTATCTTTACCTTGATAGTTCGTGTATCCTGATTTTGTTCTTTCTATTATCCAGGTTTTAGTAATCTCTTTCAGGAACGAGATAGATAGAAATCGTAAAGTTCTCTTCGTCTTAGAATTTATGATTCCTCAATATATATATATATATATATATATATATATATATATATATATATATATATATATATATATAACTCTTGTTAATTGATCGGTTTAAGATCGTTCTTTAGATGTGGTTAATAATCCAGCATTCTCAGTTAACTGAGTGTAAGTGTTTCGGATTTGTGAGGTTTGCTAGCTTTTGTCTATTGTAAATAGATTTCCGAGCCTTGATATATTGATCTAAAGGAAATTAAATATGCTTATATATTATAGGGAGTTTGGTATCAAAAGTCTTCACTTAGGATGAAGCAACTCTTAGGCCGTAAGCGAAGGCAACTAAGGGAATTAATTGCATAGAGCCTTGCGAGGTTCTAAAGACGTAAGAAGCACGACTGAAGCTCAATTTCTTAGAAGGTGAATTCGGTCTCAAGTACATTCCAATATGAAGTTTGGTAGTAGGCTAGTGTTTGCAGCGGCTTAATACAGTTCGGTGTTCAAATCCGGACAAGGTCCCGGGGTTTTTCTGCAGTTGTAGTTTTCTCGTTAATAAAACTTCTGGTATCTTGTGTTATTATGTTGTTTAATATTTATAATAGGAATAACACAAGTAGTACGTAATAAATTCTAGTAGATAAGTCCATCTTAATTGTGATTAATTACGAGACTCGTTCTTGTAGAATTCGAATCTTGAAAGATAGATAATAAGTTTCATGTTTGGCAGAATTCGGATCTTATTATTTGGATATGATTAGATTGATCTTGGATATTAATTTTTGACATCGTCCAAGTACTCTTCTATACAATTAGATTCACGGGCTTTGTTGTCTTTACTTTATGATTATGAAGAGGTAAAGATATAAATTCTGTATACATATTGTTCAAGGATCATTAAGTTGGTCTACTTGCAATTGTATTGGGGTTTGCCCATACAGGTTGCCGAACGAAAAAGTTGGAGGTGTACTTGGTACCCTCTCCTTTTCAGTTAGAAAGTCTTAGTTTGAAGAGAGATTTTGGGTGAAGTTTCAGAGTCTTTAGGTTAAGTAGAAGAGCTGACCAGGGTCGGGCATAAGGAGGAAATCAAGCCCCAGAGTAATGAGGCTTTTTCCCTCAGAGCGGAACGATGGAGGTTCTCTGATCTGATGATCCTCGTCTTGGAGTGATAAGAGATATTTAGGATGACCGAGCCTATCCGCTTGGATGACTGACTTCTTCAGCTTTGAGCAAGCTTCTCTTGTTCGGAAGTCGAACCTCGTCTTGAACCTCTTTGTGGCTAGAATTTTGGGCTTTGCCTTAAATTCAGATACTACGTAACATGGCGTGATAGATGACTTTGACCATGGAAAAATGACAATTTTCCCCCTTAGTTGCTAAATGACTATTTTCCCTTGGTTGTAAAATGACCATCTTACGCTTGGTCGAAAAAGATACCATCTGCACTAGTGTATTCAGATATCTTGTTGACGTTGTAAGTGTTGTTGTTGCTCATGATCAACTTTGTCATTACAAAAACTAGGGGTAAAAAAAACCAATCAACCGATGAAGTTGATCATGAAAAAACAACATCAACAATCTTCAAATCCGTTACAGTTTAGATTTTATATAAAAAAAAATGGTGTCCAAAATGTGAGATAGTGTGTTAATAGGAGTATAAGTGGATTTTCCATCTTAGTCAAATATAGTTAAATTTATCAGTAAATTAATGGTTTGAGAGAATATGAAACTTGAGTTTATCATATCAGCCGTATCCGATACACCTGTACAAAAGATTATATCGTTTTTATCGGTGATGCATCATTAAGACTAGAATATTAAATCTTTATAAATGTTTCAATCAAAAAAAATTGGTGACATATGATGCATTAATTATCATGATTAAAAGCTTCACAGTATAAATTCAATCCCATTCTATTATTTATCCCATATTTACTACTCTTATTTCAGATGACCATGTCGTTGCTACTAAACTGAATTGATGATGTTGAAGATAAAAGCGTCGACAGTAATGAATTCTCATTTGATAAATCTTCAGAAGAAAGAGAAGCAATAAAGTACCATAGTTGTTTCAAGGATAAAAAACTCATTAAAAATATGAAATAGTTGGAAATTTCGGATGAGTTTTCAAGGGTACATAAGAAAGATTATTTGAGGAAGGGTTTTGTTTAAAAAATTTCAGATCTAAACAAGTTATTCTTCCAAATTATTCTTACCGATATTATTAGTATATCGGAGAACCCGATATATTGGTTTGTACCAGCCGATATGAGCATTTTTGTCGTTCAATCCTTGTATCGTCGATATTTTAGAAATCATAAAAGTTTTTTCCGATACACGATAAAAATCGATAATATCGGTTTGATCGAATTTTATTTTTATTTTTGATAAAAATAATCATATATTATCATAATTTTGCAAGATTACAATACAACAGACGAACCAAAATAAAACAAACTACATGACAACATAAAGCAAAGACCATAAGAGGTAAAACCTTCAACAATTAGAAGAGTATTGCGGAAGGGGGTTGGAGAAGATGTCCATAAATAATGAACATTGTATGTTGAACAACAATTTTTGCGAAAGTAAAAGCTATAGCTTTAGCTTTTCCCGTACGATAACTTGAGCCAACAATTCTAAAATTGGGCTTCTGCAGTTGTGGGCTTACAGTTCTGAATTTAGGTTTTGGTAGTGTGGAAGAAAAAGTAGGACTTGTCACGATTCCGCTCAAACAAGCCATTATAGGATATCATATTAAAGATATTGGAAGAATAACTGCCTGACGTTCTTCCTTGAGAATCAGAGTAAACCATAACTACGAGTAAAAGACGTCGTTTGAGTAGATGATGATGAATTTGGTAAAACCACAACATCGGTCAGATTGATGATTGTGAAGCTCCGATTGTCGTCGAAATCATACTTTGATGACCGATAAATTAAGGAATTCTTCGGTTAAAGAATCAAGACCACGATCTCCCTTGATGCTTAATGAATCACCATTTATGGATCCTAACAAATCTTTAAGAACAAGATAACGATCACCTCTTGCGCTTTCAAATTCAACTGTTGTAATAAAATAAAGTGATTTCCTTGCTTTTCTTAGAGGGTTAATTAGAATGAAAACCGCATACATCCTAATGTTGATAAGTTCCACCGAGAACCAGTATATTTTAAAGTTAGTATACATGCATGGTTCTTTCTTTCACCAAATCAACCACAATGTTGTACCTGTAATCAATCTTAATTCAATACTTTCCACAACAAAAATCAGAAAAGGAAAGCACGTGTGAGTATGTTAGAGCATAGCTCGGTTAAACCCACCAAGCATTGGTATGTCAAGTTTGGTTGTCATATTTTAGTATCAAAACTCATCTAGAGTCGCTTGTTTATTTACTAGAGTCAACTTCGTTTAGGTTAGACTAGAAAGTCTAGGAATGTTAAAACGTACAAAGAGATCAATACTGTCTTAACCAATCTCCAAAAACTTTGATGACTCAAGGTAACAAGAGAAGATGTAAAAATCATACTTCACTAGATCAAGAATATTTTGTATATTCTAAATCCCATAATGAGAGAAAATCTCATACTAATGCCACCTGATCGGTATTAGATTGCTTCTTCACCTTGAGTGCCATTTGTGAGTAAGGAAACAAAATTAAGGTACTTATGTGTATTGATTATGGGAATAAAATCTAGTAATTGAAAATATATATATTTGTAGGAATAATATATTTTCGGTATTATGATATTTTGGAAATATCTTTCGGAATTTGTAAAGGATTCTCCTCATTCTCTAGTCATCCTTCACCAAAACTTCTCAACTGCAAGAGATTCTTGTCAAGCAACAAGGTTATCTTCTTGAGGAAATCTACAAACTCAAGATTGAGAATAATAATCCACATTCTTCAAGTACTGATATGAAGGATTAAGTTGTTCATCGGAGAAATTAGGTTAATTTCTTATTTGGGAATAGACTATTCAAACAGTTGATTTATTTCAATATTCTTCAAGTACTGATATGAAGGATTAATAAGTTGCTCATGGAAGAAATTAGGTTAATTTCTTATTTGGGAACTATTCAAACAGTTGATATATTTCAATATTTTTCTGTAAGGTCTATTCGAATAAACTATCAATTGTTATGAATGGATAAATTTTATTTTATAATCTTTGTTTCATTATTTGATAGTTCTGATTGCATAAGCTTGCTTTGAATGGTTATATTTTATGTTATTGCTTTCGGTTTATGAGATGTTAGTTTTGGTTTTTATTAACCCAATTATTCGATCTCATATTGTGTTATTCCTTATGGTTTGTGTGGCTTTTTGATTTGGCGGGATTAAGTTCTAGGATTTTTAGGTATGCTTTATCAAAGGATCATAAGGCGATACGATTAAACTCATGTGTGAAAAGTCACAATGATGTTGATATCAATTTATGTTTACATAAGTTGTGATTAGCATAACATATGAGTTTTAGGTTTAAACTTTTGTCATTGGCACGCCTTAGTTAAAATCGATTCAACCTTCTCTGGTAAAAGTTGCTCTTGTTGTTGTTCTTTTGTTCTTGAGAGAGGATGAAAAAAACAGGGGAGAGTTCTTATTGAACTTTTGCTTAAATGATATATCTTTATGGGGAGAAGTGGTTGCAGAAATCAGGGTAACGATTCTTATTGTTAGGTAATCGTTTTTCCTATTTAAGAAAAGCTTGATTTTATTGTATATATTTTGCTTTTGCTTAAGAAAAGTCGGTACAATTGATATTTTCCATTATGATGTATGGATTGAGTATTGTGATTCAATTGTTTCCGGTTAAGAAAAATTGTGTCAATTCTATTGACTAATTGATTTGGTATCTACTTTATCGTTTGGTATCAATTATTTTTGCGTAAACGAAATTCGGTGCAATTTTTGTGTCTGCCAAACAGATTTGTTCCGTTACTATTTGGAAATAGAAAAACCGAAAACAGGTATTGTTTGACATTTAGTTGGATTTTGGAAAACCGAAATTAGTTACTTTAATGAGAATATCTTGACAATATTTTCAGTTTTGGAATTTACTTGTTGCCCAAACATCCTTGGTGTATAAATACTTGAGTTTGCATTTCTTGCAAACCATCCTAAGAGCCAAGCAAACTTCATTCTTGTTGTTTGTGGTGGATCCATCTATCTGGAGAGGAAAGTACCCTAATTAGGCGAAATCTCTTACGACCGCTCGTTTAAAGATTTATGTGGGATCAAGAAGCTCTACGAATACCGTTGGTGGAAAACTAGATAATTGCATTATTATTGTAGTTTTCGATTACTGATTTGATTGACTAACGGTTGTTGAAACTTTGATTATACCTAGTTTGATTATTCTTGAGAGCCTTATCTTGACATTAGGGCCACTCAAACTAGATCAAAGTATCGACGAGATCTTTAGAACTATTCGTAGATCTAAAGACATCTTGTGATAATCACAAGAGGATTCAAGTTTGTATTGTGCAGGTTATTGAGAAGGCAATTGAAGATTTGACGACAAAGAAGATTTTCTTATTAGTTTTCGTATCTTGTGAATTTGTGCACACATCTTGATCGGTTGGATTCCGACTTAGATCAGATTTTTCAAATTATAAAGTCGTATTGATCGACAATTATCTTTCGGTGGTATTTTCAATATTCGAATCTGGATCTAAGTTACTAATTCAGATTGATCTTACCGAAGAGCCTTTGTCTACTACTCAACATATCTTTTATAGTAAAGATAATTGAAGAGGTTACAAAACAGATTTGTTCCTTACTGTTTGGAATACGATCTAAAGGATGTTGAGTACATGAAGACTTTACTGGGTAAATCAACTTGAGATAGTGACTTCTATTTTGAGATTCACGTGCGTGACCAAAAGGTCGAAGACGTAGGGATACTGAGGAAACTAAGTATCTAGGGGGTAGTCTACTTGGTCTCAATTATACAAAGATGGTATTAGATTTTGTATAGCGCCTTAATTCTGATAGTATTCAAAACTGGACTGGGTCCCGGGGTTTTTATGCATTTGTGGTTTCCTCGTTAACAAAATCTTGTGTGTGTTCTTCTGCATTATAACTGTTTTATTATAATTAAGTGAATAATACTATTGTGCGTTAATCCGAATTACTTGACATTGGTCCTAATAGTCAATCGGTTTTATTACCATAACTATTGTCAAGTAAATATCTTGTTGTCGTATTGTCTCGACCTCATCCATAAACAATCACACACGGTATATGACTTATAAGTTGATATTTAAAAGATTGTGGTATATTTGGGTACCCTCGTCTTTTCAATCATCACTAGGATGAAGAAATAATCACGAAAAGGTGAAGAAAAGAATCAACATAGAGGTGAAGGAAAATCACCATAATGGTAAAGAATAATACTAACAACATAACTAACCTAAATAAAAATACCTTGATCTGACTTGCAGATCTGAAAAATTCAGATCAAACTGGCCAGATCAGGGAAGAGAGAAAATAAGTTTTAAACTCACACAAACCGATTAAATGAAAAATATTATTACATACAACACAATCATTTAGAAAAGTAGGTTTGATCTAAATCTTAGTCAATAGAAAGTGAAACTCCAATAAAAACTTTATAAACAAATAGCCTTTAGACCCAATATATTTTATTAATTTAGTGAAGTATTTGGTTTAGAAATACGTATAAACCATTATGGAGAAGAATCGTGCGAAAAAAAAAACTCAAGGCCAAGGAGGTTAATGTTATGCTTGCGGAGGATAACACTCCACAATGTCGAAGTTTGTGGAGGAATGCTACTAGGATGATCCCAGAGTTGCAATAGTTTATCAGGTTCAAAATAAGGAATGGAAAAGGTATTAGCATCTGGCATGACAAGTGGTTGTCAAATGGTTGTTTGAAAGATTTGTTTCATGTTACTTATAAAGCTAGTAAAGATAAATATGCTCCGATTGCAGACATGATTAGACAAGGATGTCGGTTTGCGGATTTTAAGAAACAACTTAATATTAACAAGTAAATGGAGTGGCATTGGCTTAGAAGGGACCTTGGAAATGTACCATCTCTAATAGAGGGCGAAAATGAAGTGGAGATGTTAGAAAAATTCAGCACAAAGGCATGCTACGATGCATTGGTTGGTGCTTTGCCAGATTGTATGTTTGAAAAATATTTATGGAGAAAAGACATTCCTATCAAGGTTAGTTTTATCTTATGGCTGTTTTCCGTAATTCCCTACCTACTAGAGAAATGTTATCACATCGAGGGGTTAACTTAGAAAGTGTTAGACATGTAATGTGCAATGAGGAAACTGAAACTACAGATCATCTTCTCCTACATTGTTGCTATACTTTTCAGTTATGGGATTATTTTCTTAAAGAGTTTCATCTCTTATGGACATTACCAACTACGATCCTAGATTTTTTTGAAGCATGGAACATGAACATATTAACTGGAAGTTGCATGCATGAAACTATGGTGGATTTTTCCTTATGCTCTAATTTGGGTAGTATGGAAGGAGAGGAACAGTGGACTTTTTTGGGGAGGTCCAAATCTGTGCATGAACTGGTTTTTCAAGCTAAGCAAAAGATGGTCTTATGGATCTGTGATAAAAAAACTTTCAAGTTTATTGACTGCAACCAAATTCTACACAACTGTGAGCTGGTTTTACACATGTAATTTTCAGTTTTCTTAGGACCAAATACCTAATTTATCTTTGCAGTTGTGGCAGTCTTTCAAAATGGGTTTGCAATCTCAATCAGGATCTGTAAATCGTTGTAATTTTGGTACAGTTTTCCAGTTGTAGGATGTAACTGGGACAGTCTGGTGGTTGACTGTAACATCATACTAGTGCTCTAAATTTTTGAGTCTGTACATTTGTTCTTTTGACTTTAGCCTTTTCGTTTTAATATAAATTTTTGTTTTTTAGAAAAAAAAAATACTTATAGATCTTTAAAATAATAATAAAATATATAACATTTTTCTAAATAGTTCAATTTTGAGCAAAAAGTCGGATATGAAACCAATTGTTTACAAAGTATAAACTAAAGTAAACGACAACAAATGTGGAACTTAAGGAAGCATCGTGATATTGTGAAAAGTTGGGGTGATTATCGATTCATATATTAGTTAGTTCTTATTGAACATTTAAATTTATATCTTTCCGTATATATTTAGCAAGACTGTAATTCAATTAGCTGACAAGCTGGGATAGAAATAATTATTGATTTTGCAAAAAATTTAATTTGTTGCGGATTAATTAATTGAGTTTGCAGAATTCTAAATGTAGAATTCATGGGTCCAAGGAATTTGGTGAAATTACGATTCCCTTAGTACGTTTGGATGCCCAAATTCCTTAAATTGGTGGAATTACGATTCCCTTAGTACGTTTGGATGCTCAAATTCCTTGAATTCACGTTTTTCTGGGGATTCATAATTCCAGCAAATTTCATACTTTCTCCCATGTACATGATATTTAAAACAAGAAAATGTTAAGAATTCTATGATTTTTATTTTTGACCAGTAAAGAACTTGATGCTGACGAGTTTCGAACTCAGGTCACTGGTATTATCACTTACTGACTTTACCACTGTAGTACAGTGACATCTGCCAATTTTAGGAATTTCATTTAGCTGCCAAGCACACGTGGAATTTCCATGATTCCCGATATTTATAATCTTGTAAAATTATATATCCCATGGAGTTGTGAATTCTACCACCAATGTACCAAACCCTCCCGTAATGGATTAGACAACAAATTCAATTTTATAACGAGTTAGTAAATTAGGTGAAATTAGGGATTTTCTGCATATATCTTATTCCTTTAAAATCCTAAGCTTCTTAGGCTCCACGTTGAATGGTGACCGTCACCCTCTCACATAATTGCTCCGTTTCACTTTTCCTAGACAAGCCATTTTATCTCCATTTGAGGACTATCAGGCAATCAACAAACCATACACACAATCATGACCAGAAAACCCACAACTGCTAGACGATTTAGGAGGATAATTAGTTCTCGCAAACATCAGCTCAAGCATGCTTTAAAACCTAGAATACCTGCAAAAAAACAAACTGCACATAAACCAATGGACCAGAGATGCATGGCAAACAGGATAAGGGCTGAGAAAAAAAGGAGTCAAGGCAAGCAGAAAAGGTTCTAAAAGAAGAGGACAGGTATAAACCTTACATGATTTAGGCTCATCTGCAGTTTTATTATTTAATATCCCATGTGGTTTACTAACATATGCAGTTTTATGACAGTCTCATTCCAGGACATATGTCAAAGAGCTAGGAAACAAGCAAAAACATTCGCCGGCAATTACATGAATGTGACATGTCTCATACTATATTAACATAAATTGATGTTGTCAGTTCTGTATAATTCATTAATTTCAATTGATGATATTTCTGACATTGATTAGGTGGAAAAGAAGGCACAATAATGAGGAACAACCTCTCGATTATGAATCAGAGGAAGAATTCCCATATCATGTAAGTGTATGCAATTGGATCCAAACTATACGTTGACCTCAAATAAAACAGTATATACTTACCATCCTTTCTTATCTCTATGTTAACCAGTGATGCCATCCCAGAACATTATATTGGAGGGCCAACGGCAAACATACCCATTTCAAGCAATGATGTGATGAGGAAAGAGTCAACAAAAGCCAACAAGAAACAACCACCAGAATTGCCATTGTTGTGGGAAAGGAGCTGTCAAATTACCACTGCTTAAGGAGGCACCTGAATTTCTGAAAAAACTAATGCAATATGTATATGGTGGGCAGCAAGCATCAACTTTCAGACTGAACATCAGGGCTATAATTCAATGTTTGCATTTACCTCACAGGGTGCCAAAGTGTCCAAAGAACAGAACAATGGTTCAGCCCCATGGGTGTTTACAATGTATGGGCTTAATCATCCACTTCATGGGGTCTTTGTTGCCATGGATGGTAAGCCACCTGCATTCTTACAACTGTACATTATAGACACTGAAAATGAAGTCAAAATAGGATGAATGCTATTACCATAAGAAAAAAAAAATGAATAACAGGATGAAAGTCAGGCGTTAAATCTTCAATGATGGCCTAGACGAATATGGAAAGAAAGCACAAGGGAATTGAATGAAAACACTGTTGCTGGCTTAGTTACAATGCTGGACACACACAACTGACTAAGCCAAAAATTCAGAATGTGGAGGGATAGGTACAGACCAGATGAACTAAGCGATGTTGAATTCCGTCTTATTGGTACACGAAAAAGGGATGCGAGGCAATACAATCTTCCAACTACATCTGAAATAGTGGAATTATAGTTGATGATCCCGATTCAGATGGAAAAAAGGACATAGTCATACAGCTAAAAATGGTTTACTGATAGATATATCCAGTTGCACCCAAGTTATATGGCATGCAGTATCCACTATTATTTCCTTATGGTGAAGATGGTTTTCATATTGATATTCCATATGATAAGCAAATTAAAATTGTTCACGACGACGAAATAGACGATGAAATAGGTAATGAAAAGAAGAGAAAAAACATAACTATGAGGGAATACTATGCATTCAGATTACAACAAAGAGCTGGTGAAGGTCAAACACTTCTCCGGGGAGGACGACTATTTCAGCAGTATGTGGTTGGTGCTTATGCTACAATTGAGCAAAACAGATTGCAGTGGGTTAAAGGTCATCAAAAAGAAATACGTTGTGACTTATACAACGGTATAAAAGAAGCCGTAAGGGCTGGAGACACTAAACCTGGTAGCGCAGGTCGAGTAATCTTACCATCATCTTTCACAGGTGGGCAAAGATATATGATTAAGCATTACCAGGATGCAATAGCCTTATGCAGGGAGTTGGGACCCCCTGACTTATTTATTAAATTCACATGTAATCCGAATTGGCCGGAAATTGCAGAAGCTATCAAAATGTTCCATGGGCAAAATCCAAGTGAGAGATCAGACATGATCAGTCGCGTATTTCACATCAAACTGAAACAGTTGATGTCAGACTTGGTTGGAAGCAGGCATTTCGGAGAATGCAGGAGGTATATTTAAACTGAAATTTAATTCCCAAATAATATATAACATGACGTTAGCTACATATATTTGGAGACATATAACATTTTGTTTTAAATTACATCTCTCTATCCGTTGAATTTCAAAAAACGAGGTTACCTCATGCTCATATATTGGTGTGGCTTAAACCTGAGGATAAGCCAAGATCCGCAGCACATATTGATTCAATTATATCTGCAGAAATTCCAAACCAAAATGAAAACAAGGGTGCATTTGATGCAGTATGCCAGTATATGCTCCACGGTCCATGCGGTCATGCAAAACCTGACTCTACATGTATGCGCGGAAAAAATGCACAAAAAAATTCCCAAAGAAATATAGCAGCAAAACATATGTTGATGATACGAGATTCGTAATTTATAAGAGATGACAGGCAGATTGGGGACCGGAAAAGGACGGAATCAAGTTAGATGCAGGATGGGTTGTGCCATACAATCTAGACTTGATAATAAGATATGATGCACACATCAATGTGGAAATCTGCAACTGTAGGGGTATGACTATTAAATATTTGTTCAAGTACATCCACAAAGGAAAGGACATGATAACTGCAATTGTTGCAGTATTTCCACCTGGTAACAAAAATTCAGACAACCAGGATGCAAATGACAAAAATCCAAACAACAATGGTGTTGTGGAAGAAACACAAAAGACAAGTAAGGACGAGGTAAATACATATCTCGAGGGCCTATACCTATCAGGATGTGAATGTATATGGAGGACACTTGGTTTTGAAATTCATTACCGAAATCCAAGTGTGGAGAGGTTGCCATTACATCTCGAAGGGGAACAGTTAGTGTACCACAATGATACCGATGATTTGAGAGATGTTCTAGACAAGGCAGATCCGGATGCATCAAAATTTATTCAATGGATGCAAGCTAATAGAGATCATGAAGATGCAAGACAATGGACATACATAGAGTTTCCTAAGCATTGGAGATGGGACCAAGCGAAAGAAACATGGAAAGTAAGGCAAAGAGGCTTCAAGATTGGGCGTATCTACTATGTGCATCCAACAGCGGGTGAGAAATACTACCTGCGTATTTTATTGAATGTGCAAAAAGGTTGCAAAAACTATAATGATATTAAAACAGTGGGTGGAACGATTCATCTTACATTCAAAGCCTCCTGTTTGGCACTAGGATTGTTGGAAGATGATGGTGAATGGCACAGAGCCATTCAGGAAGCAACAGAAACACATACAGGCAAGAGGTTACATGAATTGTTTGTTATAATCTTACTGAATTGCAAAGTAACAGAACCCAAAAAACTATGGCATGATAATTGGGATCTTTTAGCAGAAGACATCAAGTACGAACAAATAAAGTTTTACGGAGATTCAGCACGAACACTAGCCAATGAAGTCTTGCAAAACTATACACTATAGGAAATTGAGAAGATTTTCTGGAAACATAATCGAACTTTAAGGGAGGATGAATTTTCGGGTATACCATACCCAGACATGTCTGAATTAGATATTCCTAAAAACACCCTTATTCATGAAGAACTAAACTATGACAGAGATATTCTACTGACAGAGGCAGAGGATTTGAATAACGGATTAAACACAAAACAGGCATTGGCATTTAACGAGATTTCAAGGTCAGTAGAACAGAATGATGGTCGTCTGTTTTTTTCTATGGAAGTGGTGGAACAGGTAAGACATACCTCTGGAGAACCCTTATTTCTTCCCTTCGGTCACATGGTAAAATTGTTCTAGCAGTTGCTTCTTCTGGAATAACATCACTGCTATTACCAGGTGGTCGTACAGCTCATTCAAGGTTCAAGATTCCATTGAAGCTGAATGAAACATCTTGCTGCAATCTATTTAAAAAAAACAGATCTAGCTGAGTTATTGTGAAAATTAGATTTGATTATATGGGATGAAGCACCAATGATGCACATGAATGCACTTGAAGCAGTTCAAAGAGCTCTTGCTGATTTAATGATGGAAGCGAATAACGATAAGAAGTTATTATTCGGGAAAAAAACACTGGTGTTAGGGGGTGATTTCCGACAAATTCTACCAGTTATTGAGGAAGGAACAAAAGAAGACATAGTAAATGCTTTTATAAGCAAATCAAAATTTTGGATACTTCACTGTTTTCGAACTTACAGAGAATATGAGATTATCCACCGGAGATACATCCCAGGAAAAAAAGGATGAAATAGAGGATCTCGCAAAATGGATTCTTGATGTTGGAAATGGTAAAGCACCGACAATCAGTTTGGATGAATCCGAAGACAAAGATTGGATACAGATACCATCAGATTTACTGATTGACTGTAAAGAAAATCACATTCATACAATAGTAGAGACCATGTATCCTGACTTTTTGAAAAGAATGCTTGAAAAGGAATACCTTGCTGAACGGAGTATATTGGCGCCCACGAATGAATGTGTTCAAAAGATAAATTCACATGTCTTATCATCTGTGCCAGGTAAATAATGTTCCTATTTAACTCATCAGATCAATCTACTGTTATATATGAACCTGATATATATCATTATTCATATATTGTGTCGTGTATGCCAGGAAAAGAACGTACATATCTAAGTGCGGATTCAATCGGACCAGAGTCATCAGAATATCACTCAAGTGTTGTTTTCTACGACAAAGAATTCCTCAACAAACATGAGGAATCTGGAATGGCAAGCCACAAGTTAACTCTAAAGGTTGGAGTACCAATTATGCTTCTGCGTAATCTTAGCAGCGCGGATGGACTATGCAATGGCACAAGGTTAATTGTGACCCAGTTAGGAGATACAGTGATTGAAGCTGAAATACTCACAGGTCCAGGTAGTGGAAATAGGGTTTTCATACCACGAATACTTATGACTACACCTGAAACAAGTTTACCATTTATTTTACACAGAAGGCAATTTCCAGTAAGAATTTGCTATGCCATGACAATAAATAAAATTCAGGGGCAAAGCCTACCAAATGTGGGAGTTTACTTGGAAGAACCTATTTTCTCCCATGGCCAGCTTTATGTAGCCATTTCAAGAACCACTAGAAGACAAGGCTTGAAAATATTGATCAAGAAGAATGGGAAAGAACCAAACGGGTATACACAAAATATTGTGTTTGAAGAGATATTTCAAAATCTCTTGAATTAGTTACTTCATCTGATATACTTCCTAAACATGGTTTATTGATTGGATGGTGTTATTTTTTGATTTTGTTTAATATTTCAAAATCTCTTGAATTAGTTACTTCATCTGATTTACTTCCTGAACATTGTTTATTGATTTTCTGGTGTTATTTTTTGAGTTTGTTTAATATTTTGGGTATAAATAACAGAGTAGCTCAATTTATTTAAGACTATTGTCAACCACAAATTCATAATATAACACCAGAAAACTGCTTAACAAGGTCATAATCTGAGATATTGCATTTCTTAGCAAAGACAAGCATGGTTGTTCAAATTTAGACTTCCAAATATGACATATTACTCTTCCCAACTGATTCTGAATTTTAACAGATCAGCTAATCAATATATTTGCTATTATATGGATTTTAATATGATAAGTATGCATTTAAATATGATAAGTATATATTTAAGATAACTACATATATAATAGGTATATATTTTTACGATAGCTACAAATATAATAGGTATATTTTTAATCATGTAAACCCTACAAAAAAACTATATTTAAAAAACCTCTTCTACAAGGTATATAGATTTAACAAAACCTCTTCTAAAAGGTATCATTCTTTGTCTATGTGTTTTGTGTTATTCTTTTTTCCTCTTAAATGGTATAACAGTTTAATAGTTCATGCAGGTACAATAGAACAAAGATAATACTGATGGAGGAGAACAGGGAAAGAAACGTACCAACACTGCAATTTAAGGAGGCTATTCCTAAAGAAGGGCTGAAGGATGAAAACACCACTACATGGCATGAATGTCATCGACAACAAATCATTGCTACGGATGAGGCCTACCAGAATATGTTACTGAGACAGTTTGCAGATCGGAAGACCTGTAAAAAAAGGAAAATTGATGATGAAGACAATGAAGCAGACTCATTCTATCAAAAATGGTCTAAAGCCACCATCCCTGAAGAGAAGACCAAGGTTATCATTAAAACAATGCAGCATTATGGACAAAAGATGATGCCTTGGATGGTTGAAATCAGGCAAGCTTACAAATCACAGCAAGATGCAGATAGAGATCAACATGCCTTTCCAAAAGCAAACTCAGATGCAATGGAATCAATGGAGGAATTGGACTATCCTGAAAATGCCTTGATATTATAGATTTAGATTTTTTCATATTTATCTATGTTCTTTTATCATTCCTTTGAATTATTCAACCATATGTTAAAAAATATTTCTACAATTCCATATCTATGATCCACAAATAATGCCATGATATCTACAGATTGATTATAAGAAAACATAATAAATTATAAGTTTAAAATTTATTCAACTCTACAGGTTTATAATAAAATCTAAAACAATTATACATTGCTAAAATCTATTAGAAAATTGTAATGCATACCTGATTATCAATTAAAGAATTGATCCAATTCTTAAATTCAGGATTCCTGATTTCCAGCAACGATTCCATTGATCGATTAATCTGAAACCCCAAACTCAAATCCTGTCGACGGATTCAGTTATTCACAATTGAATAAGAAAATAACAGTCATAGATTATAACGAAATTAGGTCTAACATTTTTACAAATGCTTTTAAAAAACAAATCTAAAACATTCGTAAGGTCAATTAAGATATTGTAATGGCTAACTGATTATACAAAAGACCGAATCCAATTCTTCATTCAGATCCCGCACTGTCGACAGACTCAGTTGTTCACTCGATCTTCATTTTCAGAAATGAAAGATGCATTATTCTATCGAAAGGGCTTATTCTATCTAAGTAGGAACCAGTACCGGCAAAAGCCTATTCTATTTACTGAACCCGTATCCATTCCCTACCCGTAAAGGAATACCGAAAAAAACATAGTCCATTTAACAAGCCCGTATACACTCCCTACACGTAGGTCAGGCCAATAATTAAATCTATTCCGCAGGACCATTTTCAACCCATGATAATATGCTAAAACCCTAATTTTATATCACTTCGAAAAGCTATATATTTCTGATGGCTTCTCAACTGATTCGACGTATATCGAAAACGAACTTCTAACAAGTCCTTTGCGCATGTATTCCAGAGGTACGACAATAACTTATTTATCTTTATCGATTTTTTTGTTTAAGAATTTTAATCTATTTAGCATATTAATGTGAATTACTTTGTGATTTGAACCCAAAATATTCAACAGATGAGCGTGCTCCAATCCGTAGATTTGCTATTTAACATATCTAATCCAGGTATTCATTTCATGAATCCTCAAATACATAAGAACGAACAAAGTGATGCCAAAGAATTATTTGTTTGTGATGCTACAGAACTAAAGCCCCATCTTTACAACCCTAAACAACTATACAGTTTTGGACTGCCAACAATAGTTTTCAGAAAAAAAATCCTGAGTTTTATCAACTATGAAATTATGCAATTACTAGATCAACAACGCCGCGAATTAGAGCGCACTGAGTATTATCTTATCCAATATTTTCCATTTATGGGTTCTTTAAGTCAAAAACATGATCACATACAATGGGTGCACGATCGGATTCAGAAATTATACATAGTCCAAGAAAGAGACTTGAACAAATTAAAAAAGGACTTAGAGGAGAAGTACAAAACCAGCATTAACAAGATATGGGACGAAGATAGAATTACGCAGCGCAAATTCAAAAAACCAACCAGAAAAGGTTCCTGGCTTATTAATTATCAAACATTTACAAGTTACTTTGTTTTCAAATCCTTACAAGAGGTACGTTTTTCTTACTAAATCTCATTCTGCTTTTAAAAATACCATTTTGTTTAAAACTACTTAACTCAGGTATACCATTGTATCTAATTTTTTTGATAAATACTGTTGTATCTAAAGTGTAGCTTCCTTGCCTGCCAAATTTGCCACACACAGTAAAAGACTTAATGCAGACTTGGAAATCAGCAATTCTTCATTTGGGAATACAACTACAGAAGGAACTCTTACTTAAAATTTAAGCAGCAAACATATTACAGCGAAGACATACTGAAGCTAAACCCTCTCTATAAATTACATGAGGTAGGATTTCAAGTCGAATTCCTTGACAGCCAGCAATTTGAAGGTGTGCCTAAGAGAAAACTCGAATTACACATTGGATCCAGGGTAGAGATAATACAGGCCAAAGAGTCATATTTAGTTATGCCGGATGAACCAGTAGCCAATATCGGTGATGTGCTTACAGTTTTGGAACTGAATGATGTCTATATCGGTGCTAAGAAATTACGCTAAGGTGGTGACATTTTTTACATAGAAAGACAAACATCCTACGCATATTGCGAATCATTGCAATTCGTCTTACACAGGAGGCAGTTTCCTATAAAAGTCCATGAACAATGGGAGAAACAGCGGAAAGGAATAAAAAAACGTAAGAGAAGCGCACGTTGCCTAATGGCCAAGATGAGACCCAGTTTCTGATCCATTAAAGATGGGAGCAACAGAAAGACATTGGGTTAGATACTGATGAAGAATTTATTATTAGTAAATGATCAAGATAACTATTTAGTTAGATAATTCCTAGCAAGATTGATAGTTCTTATTTTATTATTTAGATTTTGATTTCTTAATTTCATATACCAGTTTGTTTAAAGATTCTGAGTTCTTACTATGATGTTTCATTATTTTCATACACCAGTTGCGTTAAGGGGGTAAAAAATAGAAGATCCTACTTGCGAATTCATATACCAGTTGGCCCAAACAAATTAACTGACCCAAAGAAATTCTATTTGTGATAAACTGGCCCCCACGTACTACAAGCTAAACCCTAAACCACCTAAACCAGTGCCTCCTCCAATATAGACCAAGCCAAACCCTAAACCACCTAATAACACCAAACATGAAAAAACTATTCTAATCATCGTGTCTAGGTTTATAATAATTTACGGCAATGGAAAAACTGAAATCATCTTACACAAGGATTCCATGGAAAAACAATAGAGACCCTAAAGATTCAGATGACGAAAGAGAAATCGCATCTTTTATACTGCAGCAACGTATTGACTACAGTTTTACAGCTTCGGCGCAGCAGGATCCTGCTCAGATATATGGATCTGACAAAAAAGAATGGATCAAATATCACTACAACATGACAACATATATGGAGAGATTTAAGAAAACACAACAATACCAACTGAAAAAGTTTAGAGAGTATCATAAATTACCAAAAAACTGGAATGGGATAACATTTAATCAGTTCATGGCGTTGTAAGATACTGAAGATGTGCAAAATACAACAACAGGAAGTCTGAACCGGGACTCTAAAATGGTCGAAGCTTATTTACTGGATGAAGAATTTCAAGATGAGTATAATAATTGTCATGATCAAAAACAACTAAGAAAATGTCTTCAAAGCATCAAAAGCGTAAACCATTACTGCTTTCCAAACATTGTTTTGAAGAAAAAAATAATCAAAGAAATTGACAGAGAAGTTGTTTCATTCATAGGAGAACAAGTGATCGAGCAAATATATAGAGAATATAGATTAATGTGCCGTTGTCCAAAACATGGATCTGAGGACTGCATAAGAGAATATAAAGAATATATCTATCAGGATGAACAAGAAGTAAAGAGAGAGCAACAACATAAGCTGTTACAACTAAAAGAACATTTGAGCCAAAAATACTATGTAAACTTAGATAAAATTTGGGATCAAGAGAGAATCCACGTATGCAAACATAGTCTTACACTCTTTAGAATGGAAGAAAGGAGCTGGGAAGTAGAGCACAACTCAAAGATTTATAAATTCACTTTCGGGTTAAATGATCATGACACAGATGTACAATGCACCGTGATTTTTTTTTTCTTATTTAGATTGTTTAATCAAATAATGGGTTTTTTTTACAAGATAGTAGAATTTGATTAATGAAATTTGTTTTTACAATTAATAATATAAGTTTTCAAATGTAAATATACATTTCTGAATTGTGAATGTTGGCTATAAAAGACAGAGAAGGTAATGAGCAGTGACTGGGACAACTTAAGAGTTTGCCTATGTCCATTATGATTCTAAGTCCATTTCGGAAAATCCAAGTCCATATGCACAAACCTAAGCATTCATCAGTCCATACTAAGAACTATATATACCTCTAATAAACTAAAAGACTGGAACCCTAATCTCATATTACAAAGGTAAGAGAACAACTTCTTCTTTGTTGTTTTTTTTCTTATAGCCGTGAGTAACATTTAAATTATTTTATGCATAAATAAGCATAAAACATGGTTGGACAACAAGAATATGCGAGCATAAACACAGTCGATGTAGCTTATTTTCCGTATGCTACGGATTTTCTTAACACTTTGGAGTTTGAAAATGTCCCGCGACATCTTATTAGACTCAAAACAGGCATGATAATAATTATTATTCGAAGATTGTCCAACAAAGTACCCAACATAAGCACAATTCTGGTGACTCGATTGTCTTCGAAAGTTATTGAAGCTAGGATACTAACCGGAGAAGATGCTGGTGAAAGTGTTTTCATACCGAGGATTGTATTCAAGATATACTATCATGTAATGGGTTTTACGAATATTATTTATCGAAAGCAGTTTCCAATACTTTAAGCCTAATAGGGTAGAAAAAATGTTTTTGATTAGATATTCATTAGTTATTATCAAATAAATTTGATCATCGTTCAATTCCATTTTTACATTGTTCATGTAATCTTGAAATTTAACAATATTCTGTGTCTGAAAGTACTAAATTTGCTTATACATATATTCTATTGACAATCTAATTAAAACACCACATCTAATTATTAGGGTTCATCAGGGGAGAAAACAAAATAAGTTTATATATCAGGGGAGAAAACAAAATACGATAATACACCCAACATAAACCCTGATAATACACCCAACATATTAATATCAAATATAAAGGTTTTGTCAAAAAAAAAACAAAATATGATAAGTACATATTTTATTAATCAAAATAGATTTGTGATAATCTAAATATGCTTATTCTTTGGTCTTTTATGGTTATCCAATTTTGGTAAAAAAAATTGTTGTACTTAGAAAATCACTAAGATTTGTATGAAGAAACTAAAATGTTAGGGTTTGGTTGTCACAAAACTTGGAATACACGTTAGGGTTAGCTTGACCTGTATAGCTTTAAAAGACTATATAAATAGGAAATATAGGCTAACGAATCATATGCAAAAGTTCTTTCTCATATTGTGCAACATACGGTGAGTGGTTATCTTCCATTGAATTTTAATAGCATATAATAACGTCTCACATGATATGTATTTAATCTTTCTTGCTGTTTTTTTGACCACAGGTATGGTAGAAAACCTATTTGTCAGAGATGTTTTACAAACCATTAATGGAGAAACCCAAGCAGTGATTACTAATCTAACAAAGTTCCATTATTTTTTCTCAACTGAAAATGAGTTTCTCAATGCAGTAATCGCAGCTTCATATTCAGATTTGCTAAGAAATAAGTTCAGCAAAAGTACGTCGCCCATACAACTATTATGGTTGTTCAGGATGATCATATGGATGAAATAAATAGACGCATGACATCTCTTTTTCCAGGAGAAGAACGCCAGTATCTAAATAAGGATTATATATCTTTAGCTACTGAGAATTACAACAAAGCAAAGCAGCTGTATCCTACCGAATTTCTGAACAAGGTGGAAATTGCATACATGCCAAAACATGAGCTGCGACTGAAAATTGGATTACCAATTACTCTTTTGAGATGCCTGGACGAGAAAAAAGGTATCATTACTGGCACAAGATTAATTATAACGCAATTGCTAGAACATGAAATTGTTGCTGAAGTGCTAACAGGACCTGCAGTCGGGAAGGAAGTAGCTAGAGGTAAGCATGTGATGAAATCAACAAATGCAATACCACTCACTAGATGTCAGTTTCCAGTAAAAATAGCAATTGCAATGCACATGGACAGAAGCAGAGGACAAATCTTACACAATGCTGGATTCTACTTCAAGTCAGGATCGTTTGATGAAGATAACAATCTTGCATACATTGGCATTTCAAATACAGGCAAGGGAGCATCAAAAACTAAGATTACCATCATCAAGAAGAATGACTTACCAGATGGTTATACCAAGACTACTGTGCATCAGCACATTCCTGACAATTCCAGCTCTATTGACCGTATGATCCTCCAAATCTAGTGACTCACCAGATGGTTATATGGAGTGTCTATGGGGTACTTATTTCAGTTATTCTTAGAAAAAGATTTGTTTGTTTTTTGTTTACTTATCTGTTTAGGTATTTCCTCATTGGTTTTGTTTGTCTCTTTTTTCAACAATTTCTAATAAGAAATTTGATCTCTTTATTTTTTTTTAAAAATATCCAAATACATAGATACAATCTGGAATCCATCTTTTCAAATAAAAACAAGGTATTAAATCAATCAACACATACAAGCAGTGCAGATGTATAGATATTTCAGTTAAGGACTTCTTCTACTTCAATCACAAACTGCCAAAAGATAAAATGAACATCAGCTTTGTAACTTCTAAGTAAGAACAGTTCATCACCAAAGAATCTTCTTATTACCACCATGGTTACAATCAAGAATATTTTTCAGAAAAAAAAATGGAGAAACACAGATAAGTTCAGCACCACACGGATGAACCAGCTTCTCTTAAAAGAAAAAACTTATAAAAAAATGGAGAAACACAGATAACTTACAGCACCACACGGATGAACCATCCGCTCTTAAAAGAAAATCAGCTTAAGTTGATTTTGGTAAAACACAAAGTAAAACTGATGAACACTCCCAATTTTACTTTGTCCTTACCAAAATCAACTTAAGCTCGATTCCTCACCAATAAAGAACATAAAAACAAAAGCCAAAACTCTTTTGGTAAAACTAATGAGCTAACTGTTCTTATATATGCATTAGCCTTAAATGGAGAGTTAATTTTGCAGGTAATTCCATACGTTTCATTCGTATATTAATAGTGTAAGGCTATAAATTTGCATTAATGAGTTTCATTTTGCAGGTAATTCGTATACGTTTCATTTTTCATTGAAAAGAAAGCTGAAGCTATAATAGTATACTATTACCCTAAGGTTAACAATAACAACCTACAACTAGCAGTTGTCACTATTAATTGAAACAATTACCATTAAATTTCCATTAATGAGCAAAAACCTACAACTAGCAGTTGACGCATAGAACATTGCCTCTTCTCAAGAACAAACATATGGACATGCCACAATGGATAAATCAAAAAAAAAACTTTTACCATTAAATATCCTATTAATTTAAACAATTACTATTAAATTTCCATTAATGAGCAACAACCTACAACTAGCAGTTGACGCATTGAACATTGCCTCTTCTCAAGAACAAACATGTGGACATGCCACAATGGATAAATAAAAAAAAAGGTGCCTTTAACAGATTATCATCTAGCTAAATTTTCTCTCAAGAAATCTACCTAAATTAGTTAAAAAAATCTAAAAAAATCAAAATATGCTTATACTATATTTAACAAATGTTTTAAACATAATTATCCAATCTAAAAAAATCTAAATCTAGATCTAAAATATTTTTCCATGGTTAAAAAGAAAAAACCTAAATTAACACGGAAAAACTAAAAGTTATATAAACTGGAAAATATAAGATTAAAAAAACACGAAATAAAAATTATGTGAAAAGAAAGAGAGATGTCAAAGCTAATCAATCTTGGAAAAAAGAACATACTTGAAGCCTCTAGGCTTCTGGAGAAGAAAAAACTTGAAAATAAAAAATACGTGAGTTCATCAAATATTTATTGCATATCTATAAGTACATATGTGTTCATCAAATATTTATTGCATATCTATAATTACATATGTCATACACTAATGTTTTTTGTTATTTGTTTTCTAAACAGCGTTACACAATGAATTGTAAAGCTACGATCAGGGGCATCAAGAAATCATCAGAGTGGTACTATTCGGCTTGCCAGAAATGCAAAGGCAGGCAGGCATGCAATAGTAGAAAACACACAATGGTGCTACTCCTGCAATGAGGAGGTCAAGACCCCAGAGATAAGGTTAATAAATATTAAAGAATAAAGAACTGATTAATACAATATAGGTTAGAGAAAACTGAAATAATCTTTGTATGATCACCTGCAGGTTGTTATTAAAGCTTAGGGTGAAAGATAAAAATGATGCAGCAATATTTGTTGTGCATGGAGAAACAGCTGAACAGCTAACTGCTATCCAACTGAATGAGATCAAAGCATGCATAGATGAAAAAAATAAAGAAAAACAACGCAACTTAAGACGCGCTATAGCTGAGAAGAGTAGAGGATACCAATGTATCTTTAATCTTGAGGTGACTAAGCTAACATGGGGTGCTAAATGTTTCGGTGTGGAAAAAAGTGTCAAGGTGAATACTCCAAACCCTACATCTTTAATCTTATCTGATACCGATAGTGACTCGGATGAAAGCTCTACCGACTCGGATGTAATTTCTCCGGAGACACCTTCCAAGAAAAAATGCCGCAGGATGCTAATCATGATTTCTGACGGTGAATCAGAAGAAACCAAACATCCCGAAGTGATGATCATATCATACGATAGTGAATCAGAATAAACCAAACATCCCGAGGTGGTGATCATATCAGACGACGAAAATTAGGATTTTTTTTAATCATTCTTAGTATTTTCATTAGTATTTTCTTTGAAGGACCTTGATTGTTTTCTTTGTTTAGCATTATGAGTTATGCTACATTATTATTGAGTATGTTCTTTAAATAAGTTTAATTAGGTTCATTAATTTTTGACTACATTCAAAGTATAAGCATGCAAACCCTAATATCACAATACACAATCCATACAGAATCTTATTCTCTACTTGAATTCAAGATACATCCGAAGTTGAAATAATAATTACATTAAATCAAAGGACTTGAAATGACGTAAAACAAGTATCAATTCATTTCTTGCAATCAACGCACTTGGCAATAAGTTTACAGATTCATTTCAGCACTTCCTTGGCAAACCAAGGAAGAAAGAACTGCCAAACCGAGCACAATTACGTACAGATTATTATGGTGACTTGGCACAGACATATGATGCATTATTCATGGCTCGAATGCTCAGCCATGATGGCCATGCATGATGAATCTTAGTTTGGATTTGGCATTAGCAAGATTCGGCAAAAAACAAATCTAACTGATCATATACGTATCTAACTATTTTAGTTACATTCATCTTAAGCAATTAAGAACAGATTTTGTTTAACAAAAATAGATGTACAAATCTAACTGATCATATACGTATATAACTATTTTAGTTACATTCATCCTAAGCAATTAAGAATATATTTTGTTTAACAAAAATAGATGTACAAATCTAACCGATCATATACGAATCTAACTATTTTAGTTACATTCATCCTAAGAAATTAATAATAGATTTTGTTTAACAAAAATAAATGTACAAATCTAACTGATCATATACGAATCTAACTTTATACCAAAAAAAAATATACGAATCTAACTATTTTATTTACATTCATCCTAAGCAAATCAAAGAAAAACGTATTATATACAAATACGTATTATAGATTTTCGTGGTAAAGATAGATTTACCGAACTTAGTTAAAATAAAAATCTACCTATTTTAGTTGGATTAATCACTAAGAAACTCTAATTCAATTCACGTATATATACATCACACACAAAAACATACATGACATCTAAAACTTCCTATAAGTTGATACAGCAGCGATGGGTCGTAACAAGAGATTGGGTGGTTCAAAGAGAAAAACCAAAGGTGTGATATTTTAAACATATTTACTATTATGTTTTCATAAAAACTTTTTCAGAAAATCTTTTAAAAAAAAATGTATATGCAGAAATGACTAATGAAACAATTGACGATTTATCCATGGCTGAAGAAGAAATCTCAATGGTCATCGAATCAGATGGTATTAATCCATAAGCTATTACTTTTCTTTTATTTATCATGTTTGTATCCAAGTTTTAAATAATTCATGTGGTATTAATCCATAAGCTAGATAACTAATGTGTTATACTTATTACATACAGAATCGCCAATGGTTGATGAAACAAGTGAATCATCAAAACTCATGCCAATCACACCGTCAAAACAGGAGAACAACAAAAAAAGTAAGTTCATGACATTATTAAGTTAATGTTCTGAATATTCCTATACTTGACACTGTTGTTTTTGTTTTATGAAGGAGATGTCAGTTCAAATGAAGATGGGACTATATCAAAAAAACCAAATAAACAAAAACAGAGTAATATCTATTCCTATGAATAACTTCCAGTCCATGTATTATCAAATATACTAATCTATTAATGTCATTATGCATGAAACTTATTACCAGTTAGCCGGCACCTTCCGGATTTATGTCACATGGCTCCAGGAGAAATTAAAATCTCAGGAAAATTGAGGATCATGCGTACATGGGAAGAAAAAGATATAAATACTGGAAAGCTTTACCATCATTACATGATTTTAATGGATCCAACTATAAGTTTTTTGAATGTATTTTTATGATCATGATCTGGCTGTCACATTTACAAAACTGATTTAGTTGATAACAATTACAACAATCAAAATATACACTTTATTTTTAAAAAGGTGTATATTTTTTTGGATGAGAATATCATATTAACATATCAATATTTATCAGGGAGATCAAATCCTATGCGAGCTCACACCAACACAGTTTGACATGCACAGAGACAAACTAATAGACCAGAACGTGATATCACTACAGTTTTTCAAGCTCATGGCATCATCAAAAGGTTATAGACCACTGCCTTCGGATATAAGGCTGTACTTCAACGCTTTTACAAAAGTGAAACTGGAAACTGAAGACACTGAGGATATCCCAACCTACAGATTCATATTCACCGACCTAGATGACATGGATCAATTACAGAAAAGATATGGGAAAACAACCTACACTACTGGTAACATTATTATACACACATAAAATTACAACATGTATATTAATTAGTCATGGAAGGGGACCAGATCCTTTATCTCTATGGAAGTTAACATGTATATTAATTATTTATGTGTTGCTTTTCTGCCAGATGTCATTGGAAAACTGAGGAGTGTAAAAGCACCAGAGATAATTCGAAAAAGATCAGATGTAGATGCCCTCAAAACTGACATCACAATAGAAAATGAAAGGGGAGCACGAACAACGATAGCTTTGTGGGGAGACACTGCAAACCCAGTTCATAATACAAAGATAATAACTGAAGGTCAGAATGTGATGCTGATTGTAACCGGTCTAATAGTGGATAAGTTTTCAGGTAACCAAAACCAAAACATGTAAAAAAAATATTTATAATTATTCCAGAATACCTCCTATACTAACGTCCAAATGTCCTTAGATAACTATTACTTCAAGACAACAAAGTCGACTTCCGTATATGTGGATCTGGACATACAACAAGTTCATGAAACAAGATCCAAGTAAGTACACGTGAATATAGTTAAAATTACAAAAACAATGTTAAACCTAATATCATTACTAACCCAGTGATAAAACAGATTTGCAGATTCAACTAAAGTGTATGTTATTCATACAAACAAAAAGGAAGTGGAGTCCATTGATGCATTACTTTTTGGAAACAGAGTCACTGTAATGGAAGGGCTTCAACTGCTACAGGATTCAGCCAACAATGTAACATATGCATACATAATTGTTACATAATTGGTTATCTAATTAAAACAATATCCTAACCATTAATATATATTCGTGACAGGGAACAACTTTCACAATCAAGGCAACAGTGATCGGTATCGTAGAGCGATCGACTTGGTTCTACATGGCGTGTCCAAGATGTACCAAGGCGCACCTCATGAAAGATGGATATCCATGGTGCAACGGTTGCACTAAAAAAATTAGAAATCCGGTTCCAAGATATAAATTGCAGCTCGTAGTGACAGACAATGCCACGCCAGCTGTTATAACATAATGTAAGGGTATCAAAACTAATGGAAATCAGCAGCATTGACATAAAGGTATGAAATACATTCTCTCTTAGGTTCTAAGTAAATCGCATATACTAAATTTAATCTAACAGTTACATTGTAAAAACATGAAAATATGGCAAAGTTTGTTCCCGAAATAGTGGATACACTGGGAAGGTCATTCATATTTGAAGTGCACCTGAATGAGAAATCCTTTGGCTACAGTAATTTTTCGGTTAGGAAACTATATCCGATAAATCATGATCTTGAAGCCAAATATGAACTCCGCAATATGCAGCAGGTAAAAAATCAAACACAAAATATATTTCTAATCAGATGTAAGGGAAAAAAAAATAACGAATTAAATTTGGCTGCAGGTATCACCAACCAACGGAACTGCTAATATGGACAGAGATGAAAATATGAAAGAAATCATAGCATTGACGGACTTGGCAGAAAAGGGATTACAAAGCAACAATGCCGCGAATACTGGCAATCATGTTGATACTGAAAACTTGGAGGATGAGGCGGCATTAGCAGAATTAGAAGCCGGGGAAAAAGCATGTCAGAATGGTCAAAAGGGTGAATATATGCCGCATAGACTTGAAAGGGAGAACTCGCCGGATACTGCCCAGCATGGTGACAATGAAAACTTGGAGGATGAGGCGGCATTGGCAGAATTAGAAGCCGCGGAAAAAACATACCAAAATGGTCCTTGAAATCAAACACACTTTTCTTCTAGGATTTACTTATTATGGTTTGGGTACTTTTTTGGTTTTTGTTAAGTTATGCAACAATGGCTTTATTATGGTTTTGGTACTTTATTAGTTTTTAATAGGTTATGCAACAATGGTTTTTATGATAGTTTATTATCTAATTTGTTCTGTTAAGTGTGCACAATTTGTGATTCTTTGCATAGCTTTGTATGGTTTTATTATCTACAGCTTGGCGTAGCACGAGTGCAGCTGCCCGGACATAGCACGAGCATAAAATATAGTAATATCATAATTAATGAAAATGGCTTGCTTGTTCAGTGTTGACGCTGATTAAAATCCTCTCTGCCTAAAATCATTAGGTCAAAGTTTTATTTAAGTATCTTATCATTGACCAACTACAGCTCACAAATATAGACCAAACAGTGGTTCATCTTACCAAATACTAATGACTTTTTCATGTGACGACTAACCTTTATAGTGGCAAGGAAATTTAACAAGCTTGTTATAGGGGCGGTATGATTTAGTAGAGGGGCGGAATTGTGATAGTAATGTTCCTTTAGTTGGTTAGGGGATGTCCTAAAGGGAATGTAATAACTCAAATACGAACCGTAACTGTAGATTGAGTTAATGTTACGGTTGGTTTTAACTCAAATACCAATCGTAAGTTCTTAGTTTTGAGAAATATGTTCAGTTACGGTTTGTATTTGCATCATATTTATCAACCGTAATTGAGTTACGGTTTGTTACTCAAACAACCATACCAACCGTAAATAATCCTGTGTCTTAAGAATTTATCAAATAATGATTTACGGTTCAAAAGTTAAGTTGACACACCAACCGTAGGGTAGTTACAGTTGGTCTCGATTCATTAGTTACCAACCGTAATTTAGTTACGGTTGTTTTCCAAATTTAATTACCAACCGTAACTGGTTTTACAATTGGATCTTCCCCAAATTTAACCACTTACGATTGGTATTCGATAACTTACGAACTGTAACTAAGAGTTACGGTTGGTCACGAGCAAAATTGCAACCGTAAGTTCTTCTGAAAATTTAAAAGTTTTAATTTTTTTACGTACTTTAGATAATTTTGAGCGAGAAAAAGCTAATGGGAACTAATTTAGAAGTACACTGGGTCACTGGAATCACTCATTTTGGTTGAGTGAATCAAAATCTAGGGTTTCACAAATATCACAAAAGTTTTTCTTTTTCTTCTCCTCTAAACTTTTTTCTTTTTAACTCTAAAAATCTGATTTTGTTTTAATTTTGAGTTAATATAAGTGAAATTAATCATTAACATTAAATTTGATTATCATCACTAAACTAGCTTATCAATAATGAGGGTTAATTTGTCATTTCCACTTTTTTTTTATAAGGGACACCTTGAATGATCAAGTAATGATCCTTTTTGTCCTATTAGAATGCCGCCCCTCTAATAAAACATGTCGTCCCTATAATAAGATTGAAATTTAAACTATTGCGGGTGAAGTGTGTGATACCCCACAAAATGTGTGTCTTTTTTTCCCCCTTAATTAAGTCTTCCCCCCTAAATTAAGTCGAGAGGGTGCTTGTTCATGGTTTGACGTATCTACAGACTCATACCCACCGCTTCATCTTTATATGTCATAATACTTTTGTTTTTTTTGTTTTTTTTTTCGGGATGGTTTGGACTAGTGATCTTGAGATTCATCCTTAACTCCTTATAAGAAGTTATTTATGATAATTACGGAGTTCGAACACCTTTCTCTGTAGTGGTAGGGAACATGCCAGTCGTCAGTCCACTTGATGGTTGGCTATATATCATAATACTGATCTAAGATTCTTTTAGAATTGTGATCTAAGATTGTTTGTTCATTTGTATCCCCAAGTAGCAGTTGTAAATTTTCCTATACATACCGTATTTATGTCGTATTCACCGATATGTATGGATACCGCCCGATACCAACTAAGTCAAATAGATAAGTCACATGACGTAAGAGGCATGACCAAATTTTTATACCAATTTGGAGAAAAAATAGATAATTGTTGTTGGAAAATTTGCACTCAGATTGGATTTTTATTCTATCAAAAAATGTTAGTGTTGTATATTAAAACTTCTTAATTTATGTTAGTCTTTACCTGGTACTCTGGATAAAAATCATGATGATATATAACAAGATCCATTTCTTTTACAAGATGGATAGTTAGCTTTATTAGCTAACCTTAAACGAGATGATACACAGTCTCACTATCTAAGCGCTGAATTTAATTCGAAATGCATGGCATTTTAAAGAAGCAAATATATTCAATGAATCAATCTTTTTTTTTAATGAAGAACTAATGAAATTTCAATAAATTTTTTTAATATCAATGCACGAGTGTCATGATAGACGAAATGACCCTATGAGAATTCATCTAGTCCGTAGACACATCTTTTACAAACGGTATATCAGTTATAAGAACAAAGTCAACCATATATTAGTTTTTCCAATATTGGAAAAATAGTAATTCGAGCTTTAATTTATTTCTGCATCATATTTAATGTAATAATCCATTTGCATAAGAATTTTTTTTCTCGAATTTAGTGGTTCAGTCAGCTTTATATAACTTATTTATTGTACTTGGACGTGTATTTAGACATCTAATACATGCAAAAAAAGGAGGTGAGTCATCATTTTGAGCAAATAGTTGTCCTTGAAGTTCGGTAAAACTAAAATGGGAGAGGACTGGATATAAAAAAGGAGATCTGAAGACAAGTTTGATTCTCATTATCAAAAGACAAACTAAGTCTCATAGGACAAAACTCATCTCTCATGAGAGAGACTCAACTCTTGGTCTTCAAGGCACTCATAGCCACGATTTTTAGTATACATCTCAGCGAGACACTGCTGGTCGTGATTTCGTGAGTCTTAGGACACATCCTCGACGAGATACTTCTGATCACGTAGGTTTCGTAGAGTGTAAAAACGTCCACGACCGAATTATAACCAAAGTAGTTAATATCGTGTACCGTTATCATATCGGTCGGGTCCGATACACCTATACAAAAGATGATATTGGTTTTTATCGATGATACATCATTAAGACTAGAGATTTAAATATTTATATAAAAAAATTGGTGTCATATGATGCATTAATTTTCATGATCAAAAGCTTCACAGTACAAATTCAATCTCATTCCATTATTTATCCCATATTTACTACTCTTATTTCAGATGACCATGTCGTTGCTACTAACCTGAATTGATGATGTTGAAGATAAAAGTGTCAACGATAATGAATTTTTATTTGAAAATCTTCAGAAGAAAGAGAAGCAATAAAGAACCATAGTCATTTCAAGGATAAAAAACTCATTAAAAAAATGAAATAGTTGGAAATTATTTATTGAATCGGATGAGTTTTCAAGGGTACGGAAGAAGAAGATTATTAGAAGGAAAGGTTTTGTTTACAAATTTTCAGATCAAAATAATTTATTCTACTAAATTTCTCTAACCAATTTTTTTTTTTGCTAGACTCTAACTGATATTATTAGTGTATCGGAGAACCCGATATATTGGTTTGTACCTGCTGATATGAGCATTTTTATCGTTCAATCCTTGTATCGCCGATATTTTAAATATCGTAATGATTTTTTTTTGATACACGGTAAAAACCGATAATATCGGAAAGTACAAACGATATTGACTACCTTGATTATGACCAAGGATAGCCACGCTCCAGCATATGTTTCCGAGACGCAGCTGGTCGTAATGTGATCATGATTTCTAGTATACGTCCCGGCGAGACACTGCTAGTCATGTGGGCTCTGTAGATGCGTAAGAATATCAAGGGTTGATTTATGACCCCGAGAGGAGACATTCATGTATCATGTATGTAAGAATCCCCCTATCAGGGACTGACTCCTAGTACATCATCGCAAGATACACTGATCACATTTACTCTAGGACCCGACTCGATTTGCTGAGGTTTCGTAGAGAACTCCTAGAATATCCCCGCGAGATACACTGGTTATTCTGCCTCCAGGCACTTTCGACAGATTCCTTAAACATCCTTTCAAGATACAACTGATCATATACTCCCTACTATACATACACAATAGTAATTGACTTCTACCGCATCTTCGCAAGATACGCTGGTCAAGGAAAAGTGACCCATGGTCATGCAGAGACGCTATTAAGCATATGAGCCTCCCTTTTTGACTCAAACATGTCCCAGTTGACTCCTATGAGACTCAATCTCATGAACCAAGCCTCATACTAATCTGACGTGAACCAAATCGTCTGAAGAGTCTCGTACGAGCACAAGACTCAGGCACAAGCCTCATCTAGGGCACATGCCTCTTTCTCAACTTCTCAAATGCACTCACGACTAGTGAATTGAGTATGAATTGTAAATGTTTATCCAAAAACGTGCATAAACTCCCTTGACTCATGCTTGACAAAGGGACCTACGGGAAAGATTTCGGCCTCCACATGACATATGTGACCGGCCATAAAGAGATAGAATCCAATCACAACTACTCTCGCACTCTGCACTAAGGTATTCCTTTCCTTTTCACGTAACTCGTCCTAGTCATGCTCACTAATTAGAGAATATATTTTTATCTTGGCCAACGTAGGCTATACAGGATATTTCTCCTTATCAACACATCATTACAAAAGGATGACTCAGTTACACACAAATATGGGGATATCAATTAGGATTCCGATATGGTGGTCTACGACACGTGTGAAAAATACCAGGATTATTTCCCATCGCAAAATATAGTAAAAGCGATGGAATAAGGAGATAAACTCAACCTACCTTATCTCTGGTTATTCCTGAAAACACGGGAGAAGTCCTCCGCATGACAAGCAATCCCTATCACCAACCTAAGATTAGATAATTCATATATGAATAGGTCCTCTATCTCTCCAAGCTAACACACAAATTTTCTCATAAACACTCAGAGCAATTACTTGGTATCTGATCTTTCTCTTCATCTCTGCCTCCCTTCCTAAGACCAGACGTAACCTCTCATGTGACTAAAGAATCCTTTGAAAAGACATTGTTCGTGGTTTAGGCAGAGATTTTTCGTGCTCAACCTCCCTTTCGGAACCATAGAATCCACTTTTAGCCTTTCACCGACTTTAGGTAACTACAGACAGTTGTATTCATAATCAGGATAACTCGAATCCAGTGATGAATTAAAATAAGATTTTCTTCGCACAAAACCTATAAAGTTATTGATATACTAATGCCTCTAAGACCCATGTGGACAAGAGCACATTGGAAGTGAGTTGTATAAAATGAACCATACTAAGGTAGAAATTCTTGAAAAGCCGAGTATTTTTTATTTTTTAAAATACGAACATTCTCCAACTTGTGGTATTGTGAGAGAGTTTGGTCGTAGAAGCTTCCTTAACATACTTTGTGGGAAAACTAGTTGGTTGAGCTACCAAAGAACAAAAAAAAAATTCTTAGGATATAAGCAGAAGAAAACAACATTTCTCTCTTTTTAAAATATTAGGTCAAAACTTGTGTTAACTTGGTAGTTATTTGGATCCGCATAAATTGACATGCCATGTATGTTGATCCTAATTTAATTCACTACAATACCATATAACATGAATATCAAAATATTTTTACGTGGTTAATTGCATACTACATAATAAGATAAAGTAAAAACTCCTGGAAATTAAAAAATTACCTTGACATGAAATATGTTTCATGACCTAAATGCATTATAATCGAAGATGTACCACTTTGACCCAAAGTTTGTTAAGAGATCCAAAATCTTCTTTGAAATCCCATTTATTTATTTTTTTGACATTAATATGTGTCTCGGGATCCGTAGTTTCTGCAATGTACTCAAAACTTGAGACTATATGTGCAATTGTGACCATCATGACTCAAAAATTTCCATATGACCTAAAATTTCAATCGAGATCTAAAATTTGCATCTTGATAAAGAGCGTATCTTTGTGACCTAAGATCTGCATAGTCGCTTAAATTTTCCATCTCACCCAATGTTGATTTGATATTCAAAATCGACCTTGTTGCCTAAAATCTCTCTACGCAACCCAAAAAATTGACCAATGACTTAGTTTTTTTCTATGTAAAACGAAGTTTAGTCGATAAATTAACTTAACGGTTTTTAAATGATTCATACTCTCTTTAGAGAAACTTCTTCAGAGCAAAAATAATTGAGGAATACTTGTTTTGAAGTGCCAAAAAGGAAAAAAATGATGTTTAAGCACATGGATCACAATGTTAGAGATAATTACCATACGTAAAAACATTGATGTATTTGCTTAGTAGAAAATTAAAACAAATATCAAGACATGTTTCACCGTTGGATCCCAACTCTACAAGGTTTCAAGTCATCTTTAAAACCAACACGACCTAAAAACATCAACTCCGTTAGTGTTTTATTATGCAACAAACACTTTAATTTGGATAATACAAGGACTTTTAGTTCTCTTGGGACATGAAAAAAATCTCAAATATATATATATAACCAAAGATTGATGTGGGTACCTAAAAATGGTTAAAGTAATTTGAGGTAAGGTTTATGGTTTAACATAAGTTGCGGAAGGTTGATGATGAACAATCTTTGCCTAAACCAAGATAATTCTTGTTCTAAGACTGATTCTGTCACATAAGGAAGCAGGGTTAGTCTCGAAGAGGGAAGCAGAAAGAGAGAAATCAAAGTTTTTAGTTGCAAAGAGATGTTGCAGCTAATGTTATTCTGTGTTGAGAATGGTCGATTGATGATCTATATATATATATGTAGAACTCTAATATCAAATCAGTGAGATGAGTATGTAAAATACGATAAACTCATTATTGACGATCACATGAATAATTAAGGATATATCGACGAGTCGATTTCTTCCCGATTCCCTAATCCCCGCAATCGACTACTCTCTTTTGTGATGTGAAATACAATTGAGTATTCTCACGCATGATGTAGACTTCCAGACCAAAATACTAATTATTATCCTCTTATTTGCATGACTGAGTCAGCCTTCGTGAATGATGTGTTTCCATGGTAGTAATACTCTCTCTGTATCTATGTTGAATGAGGTGGAAGAATATATCATACTGTACGTTATGACTAGGCCAAGTCATTTGAAGGTCACAAGATAACATATATGTGAATATGGATCATGACACTGGACAATTGAGGTTGAGAATCAACCTTTGTATGACAGGCCGTGCATGGCTTAGAGGACGAGTTTCCTTGATTGATCCCTTTGATGAACGCACAGAGCTCGAAGCAGTTTTTTATCATTTAGATACTTATTTAGATGAATTTGTGCGACTCGAGTCTATTATTCCATTTGTGAACATGCTCATGTGACAGAGGGATAAGCCACGTGCCTGCGATGCTTGTGTCCGAGCTGGGGAATCCAAATAAAACTAAATTGAATATGATATGGAAATCTTAATTATCCGCATAATTCCTAATCCAATATACTCATGTTAAAAGTTTGGTAGTGAATTTGGATATACGGTCTCTTAGAGCATCCACATTCACGACCAAATTTGGGGACTATACCCAAATTTGGTCTCAAAACCAGCCGTAATGGAACGGACTAAAACTATATTTAGTCGAGATAATTAGGGTTTGGGACCAAATCTGGTCGCCGACCCAGACTAAAATCAGTTATAGTGGGACGGGGTTATTATGAGCGTATGAATCCAGACGGGAGTATAGTGAGCGCTTCACACCGGGCGTATGTATAAAGAACGCATGATATTGGGACGGATGTATAAAGAACGTATGAATGAGGCGTATTTATAAACACCGCCGGACCAAACGGATGTAATACATACGCCCCAGACCGAGCGTAATTGTATTATAAGTCCCAATGGGACGCTGTTTTAATGTGCGCCTGGTTGGGGCGCTGTTTTAATGTGCGCCTAGTTGGGACTCTGTTTTAATGTGCGTCTGTTCTAAACACTTTAGCAATTTGTTCTAAACACTTTAACAAATTGTTCTAAACACTTTAGTCAATGAACTGTGGGGCATTACATGATTATACCTAATAACATTTTAGCAATTACTAATCAAACCCACTAATTAAACACATCTCACCAGGTGCATTTTGTATCTCCGTCCCACCCAGACGCACTTTATATCTCCGTCCCATCCAGACGCAATTTCTATCTCCGTCCCACCAAACGCACTTTCCATCTCCGTCCCTTGTCCGGCGTAAATTATACCTACGTCTCAATCAAGCGCGCATTATACCTCCGTTTCATTCAGACGCATATTATAAACACGCTTCATCAAGAAACGTGGATATAAGTTCCGTCCCGCATCAAGCGTGGGTATAAGTTACGCTTCACCAAATTTTGGTCTACTCCCATTGTGCTTGAACACACAGAATACCAAATTTTTTTGGCTTTTAGTCTGGCTTTTGGTATTTGGCCCGTTTCATGACTGTGGTTGCTCTTAGTGTAGCATGTTTTCTTCTAATTCTTTGCTCTAATTCTTTGCTCTAATGATTGTTTCTTTTAGTCGCTCCTTCAGATCCAACTAGTTGTATTCAAGAGCCTTTAATAGGGGGTACCATGTAGTGGTGAGCATGGGCCGGTTTTCACCTTATCCACATCCAATGGGTTTTGCCTTCGATGAATGCATGAATAGACTAATTGGATATGGATAATCTAGGGGTGTAAATTCGGGCAGGCCGGGCAGACCAGGTTTAATATTTTGTGAGCCCGTAAACAAATTCAGGCCGGGAAGGCCGGGAAAAAGTAGATAATTTGCTACCCAAAGACCGTCCAAAGCCCGCTTTTTATACGTGCAGGCCAGATCGTGCCGGACAGGCCACTATTTTGAATATTTTTTCTTTTTTTTAAAAGTTTAAATTTTCAAATGAACTGTATTAAATTTATTTATTTTTAATACAATATCCTTTCCTTTCTAACATTGCATAACGTAAGTGATAATATTATTTTATATTTAAATTACAATGACAAATTTTTAATTTTAGCCTATAATAAATAATTAATTAGAGTACAATAAACTTTCTAATAAGAAAATACATTACCATTAATGTTTTGAAAAGGTTAATTATAAGTAAAAACAACTATATATTTTATTTTTCTTGACACAAAATTGACAATTATAAAATTGTAACTTTTAAGTCTTTTTAAGAGGATATTAAATGATTAATGGCACATAGAAGGATTTCCGGTCGGGCACCAGGGCGGGCATCATAATTAATTGCAAAGCCAGAGACCGCCCAATAAATTAATCCAGGCCAGGCCGGATGGCCCATGACGGGCCATAACAAGCTTTGGGATACTTCGAGTACATGCGGGCTCGGGCGGTTACAGGCAGGCCGAGTATTATTTTCGGGTATTATTTACACCCCTAGGATAATCCAATAAATTTAATTTAGTTACATTTATGATAAAGAAATAAAGCCAACATAAATGATTTCTTATAAAACCTACACACTCTGTATGTAATGACCCGCCCCTCAATCGACACTGTCCCCACTTAGCCACTGCGGTTATCCGGCAGTCTGGGGTTTTCAACGGGCATCGCTGCGGTCGTCCAGCAGCAACTTCCCAGGAGGTCACCATCCCTGAATTGCTCCAGCACGAGCACACTTAACTGCGGAGTTTTCTGCCAACTCTGGAGCCAAATGTGCTGAAAAGGCCTCGGTATAATGTAGACGTTCCTTGTCTCCTTTGAGAGCGGTATCTGGCATAATCACCCAGCATACTTCCCCAACCGAGCACAAGAGAACGACCCCTAATTGTATCCCAACTAACACCGATATTGTTCCCACTTACCCACTGCTGTTATCCAGCAGTGTGGAATTTTTAACGACACTACTGCGGATATCCAGCAGCAGCTTCCCGAGAGGTCACCCATCATGTGACTACTCCCGGCCGAGCACGCTTAACTGAGAAGTTTTTCCCCACAACTCAGTCAAGTGTACCCATCAGGCCTCGGTGTTAGGAAATGCCAAACCATTACTTATATTCCATTCGGCACACAACAAGTGGCGCAGATGGTCAGAGAAGGGGAGTATGTTGGGTGATTATGCCAGATACTGCTCTCAAAGGAGACAAGGAACGTCTACATTACACCGAGGCCTTTTCAGCACATTTGGCTCCAGAGTTGGTAGAAAACTCCGCAGTTAAGCGTGCTTGGGCGGGAGAATCCAGGGATGGGTGACCTCATGGGAAGTTGCTGCTGGACGACCGCAGCGATGCCCGTTGAAAACCCCATATTGCCGGATAACCGAAGTGGCTAAGTGCAGACAGTATCGGTGGAGGGACGGATCATTACAAATGGTATCAGAGCCGACGACAGTTCACCTGCCGAGGGTAGGAAGATACGCTGGACGAGGTTGGTCCAGGTGCTTCTCATGAAGGGCAGGGAACGTCGGAAATCTGGGCTTGAAAATATATTTCGGAGCCGAGGACGGCTTCAATTTAAGGTGGTGGAATTGTAATACCCCGATTCGGCAGGTAGGGTTCGCCGAATGGAATATAAGTAATGGTTTGTCCTTCCCTAACACCGAGACCTTTTCAGCACAATTGGCTCCAGAGTTGGCAGAGAACTCTGCAGTTAAGCGTGCTCGAGCGGGAGTAATCCAGGGATGGGTGACCATCCGGGAAGTTTCTGCTGGATTATCGCAGCGATGCCCATTGAAAACTCCACACTGGCGGATAACCGTAGTGGTTAAGTGGGGACAGTATCGGTGGAGGGACGGGTCATTACACTGTATGTATATAAATATAAAAGTGACATGGACAACACCTCAAGGAAACACATTAAAAATTTCTTAACTATCCATAGTATTTTCTAAAATTATACAAATGCCCCTAATTTGATGGATTTAGATGTCCAACGGATTTTCAATATTCCATCCGGTCCCGATCCGTAATCCATTGGATTCCAAAAAATTCATTCGTATCTAATCCATTAACGAATGGACTGGGCAACCATCCGCAAGAAATACAGTTGATCCCAGTCAAATTCATGGACAAAATGCTCACCCCTACTACCGTGTTAGGTGGAGGTGTACCAAGATTTTTTTTTTATAAGTCAATGGGGTGTACCAAGCCCATGACAAAACCTGGTTTTCTTATATGACAACGCCTTATCTTAATTATCTTATAACTAATTTGCTAACACTATTAACAATCTTGAGTTCTGTTATCATTTATTTTTATTTATTTTTTTGAAAGGCCACAAAAAAGAAAAAGAAAAAACCTACAGAACAAAAGAATCTTCGCTCTCAATGAGAGGATAAATACAAGAATGAGGAGAAGATAACCACACATCAGACGTACGGGAAGAAACATCGTAAGCTGCTAAGGAATGAGCCACATTATTGGCCCCCTTTTTGACAAAACCAAATTCAACGGAGTTAAACTTCACCAAGTTCTATTTGATTCTGTTAATTGTGTACTGAAAGCACCATGGGAAAGGGAGATGTCTGTACTTCAAAGTGTTTATAATGACAAGAGCATCTTCTTCAATCACAATATCCCTCCATCCTTTATTGACAACCAAATCTGTGACGAGTAAGACCCCATAAGCTTCAGCTTCGACAGCGTTGGAGAATTTAAAACTCTGCTTTGACAACCTTGAAACTCAGCTTTACTGTATCTTGCAGCAACACTGCAAGCAAAGCCCTTAACCCCAGCAACACCATCAAAATTAACCTTGATCATGTTAGGTTAGGAGGAGGAGGTTCCCACTTATCCTTTTGAGATTCTAAAATATTTGTTTCAGTGGGTATGTGCTTGGTCTCATCAGTGTTGGCCTCAAGATTGTACAAGTACATGGATTCTTTGAGAATGGACTAAATATTGAAGCTGCCTCCATTGAATATGATGTTGTTTCTGGCCTTCTAGATGGCCCAGAAAAGGAATGCACCCATCTCCATCTTACAATAGTCACCACCCTTCATTAAGCCACCTATCTATATAATCTTGCAGAGAATCATTTGGTGTTAAGCCGGTTCTGAGATTCATAGGAGAAGCAAAAAGAATATCTTGCGGACCCTGTTAAGTGGTCAACATTCTCTATATCTCTGTTATAGAATCTGCAATCACCATTAACACCCTGTATATGTCTCATCATATTACCATTCACCGAAATCCCATTCTTGAGGACCCTCCAAATAAACAGCTGGATTTTGGGAGCAATATTGTGCACTCTCCATAATCTCTTCCAAGGAAATTCAGAGATTGAAGAGCTACTAGGTTGTATGTCAGTTAGAGTCTTTTGATAGGATTTAGTAGAGAATTCACCTGTAGGGTGCGGAGTCCAAAGCAATTTGTCCCTCTGGATGTTAGCATCAGTCGACAAATGAATTTCCATGATCTTCATAACTTCAGTATATAGCTGCTTCAACTTGTCTGCATTCCCATCTGTGTTCATCATGAATAATCAAATCTTTCACCATTGTCAGATCAGTCTGAATATTGCTTCTTCTTTTCGGCGACTTCTTTGGTGAATTTGAAACATAGGGGTCAACCCAAATGTTGATATTTGCCTCATTCCCTACTCTCCAACATCACCCTTCTCTCATATCATCTCTACATTTCAGCATAACACTCCATGTGGAAGAACAATTGGTTGGTTTTTTTGCATCCCAGAAATTTCCATTCTTCAGATACTTTGCTTCTATCATTCTAGCCCAAGGGCAGTTGGGTTCTTCAAGAAATTTCCGGATCAATTTCGCAATCATTGCTTTATTCAAATTCTGCAAAGAGCGAATCCCTAATCCCCCTTGGTCTTTTGAGAGCCCAAACTGATTCCATCTAATAAAATACATCTTCTTAGTATCTCTGTCGTGTACCCACCAAAAGTTTCTTACTATTCTGTTCAGAGCGTCCACCGTCTTCTTAGGGATGCGAAAGTGGCCATGTAATAAGGAGTAATAAGTCCCAAGACAGACTTTATTAAAATAGTTCTCCCAGCATGAGATAGATGACATCCCTTTCACCCTGCAAGTTTCGTGTTAAACTTATCATTAAGAAATTCAAAAGAGGCATTTTGGTGACCAAGTTTAAGGAGTGGATGCCCAAGGTATTTGTCACTGATCTCCATTTGTTTTACTCCCAGAATTCTAGCCACTTCAATTCTTCTTTCCTCCGTAACACCTTTGCTAAACAGGACATCAGACTTTTGCATATTCACTTTTTGACCAGACCAGCCAACATAGGTATGAAGAATCTTAAGTAAAGTCTGCACTGTCTTGTTATCTAATGTTCCAAATAGAAAGATGTTGTATGCGAACATGAGGCGTGATATGACATGAGCATTCTTGCACAACTTTTAACCATTGTAAAGGGTATTGTTTTCCATGGTTCTCATTAACCAAGAAAGGCCTTGAGATCATAAAATGAATAAGTAGGGGGACAAGGGACAACCTTGTCTCAACCCTCTTTCACTTACAAAATACCTCTTAGCATGACCATTGACCACTATAGAGAAGGATGTTGTAGAAATGCATTTCATGATGAGATCATGAGTTTTGCCAATAATGCCGAAACTCCTAAGACAATGACTTGGAAACCGCCAACTGATTTTATATCGTAATCTTTGCTAATATCAATCTTTAACAAAAGCTCCTATAATAGATCTAGATGTAGACATGGAATGCAGGATTTCTTTAGCTGTCACAATATTATCATTGATGAGTCTACCGGGATGAACGCAGATTGAGAAGTATCGACTAAATCGTTAAGATGAGTTTTTAGTCTTTGAGCTAGGATTTTCGTAACTACTTTATACAAAATATTGGTAAGAGCAATGGGTCTATAGTCAGAGGGTAGCATGGGATTCTTTACTTTAGGAATCAGAACGATGTTCGTGTGATTCAAACCTGTAGGTAAAGAGGCAGTTCTGAAACAGTCTTTAATCGATGAGCTCCCAACATCTTTTGTAAAAGAGAGTAGGCATCCCATCCAGTCCATGCGACTTTAGACTTTTCATTCTCTTAATAGCAGTCCACACTTCTGCACTGGTAGGGATCTTGGAAATTGTTGGTAGAGCTGTCTATTCTCGAGGTAGCTTGAAACTGAATTTGGAACTTATCTTCATCAGAGTCTCTCTTGAAAAGATTAGAAAAATGAGTCACTAAGAAGTTCACAACTTCATAGTTATCAGTAATCCATTTACTTTCAGGGGACTTGATTGGCGCAATCTGGTTCTTTTTCTTCTTTTGGATAACAAAAAGATGTTTTATCACTTGTTTTCAATTCTACATGACAACACCTTATCTTAGTTTTTTTTATACCTAACCATGTTAGCAATCTTGAGTTCTATTTTCATTTCTTTTCAATTCAAAGATTATTTAATTGACTGGTCAAAAAAATATCTTTAAATTAAATAATGCCAATACAGTTGAACCTCGATAAACGAATGTTCGATAAATGAATAACCTCGCTTAATGCATTAATGAATAAAAAGAATTGGATCTTTAAAGGCCCTATAAAAATATAAATGAATAATCACTGAATTATATATAAATATATATATATATATAAACCAAAATACATAATCAGAAAGTTTTACATAAAAATATATGTAGGAGTGAACTCAAAAAAAATCATCTATGGTTGATTGTCTTTTTCTTCCATCCAAACCAAAATGCATCGTATCCTTAATTTTATGCAATGCTTGCACAATTTCTGGAATATTTTGCTCGTGTTGTAGCAAGTAATTTTTTAAAGTGACCATCGCTTTAAAAGCATATTTACATGACACATTTGGTACGATGGTACTATCATCTGGTTCATTATCATTCTCATTATTCATTACTGACTCAATAATTTCTTCGTCTGTTGGAAACTCCATAACTGCATCATTCTCGTTAGGATAGTTCAAAAGATCACATTTCTATAACGTAAATTAGAAATGACATCAATTAATCTTTGGATTTCTTCTTCTAATTGACCATTTTCTGATATACTTGTACATTTTCTCCTATACAATTTAACTTCTTAATTGAGAAAATATTGTCTAAATGAATAAAATATTCATTTATTTTTATTCATTTATCGATAAATAAATAACCCGCTAAACGAATATTTTTTCGTTGCCCCGAGGACATTCATTTATCGAGATTCGACTATATGGTGTAGATGATAAGCCCGGTAATTTCGCTTTAGAGCATGCAGGTGCTACATTTAGGCGAAAGTTTTCCCAGCCAAGAAATCTACCCAGGTCGAAAAAATTTAGGGTTATCAAAACAAATACCCACCACTTGTTAAATCTTTTTGCAAGATCCATTATACAAAGATTTTATTAGGAAGAAACCGGTGACATCTGGTAAGAATAACCGAGTAACATGCCACTTACAGCCTTGGGAGCGGTCACAATCTTACGGACATTTTGTGGTGGTTGTGTCCCACTTTGTAAAAAGACGGGGACCTTTTTACATGCGGTGATTATGTTTTGTAATCATCAGTTTAAAATCGACACGTGCAATACATAGAGTATTTTGAATGAATTAATTAATATGATATGCAGATGGGTCATGTTCTCTCTCATAAGGGGATACCACTTGGAAAAAGCAATTCCAGAGTCCAGGCTTGCTAATTCGAACTGGAGCTCCTTTGCATACTGTTATCTTGTCTATTTTGTTTTACCTAATTATGCTTAAAAAAAACACCCTTGGTTTTCAAGAGAAAGATTGTGTGAAGGTCATTTAACATCAAAAGTACAAGTTTGTCGAGGTGTATGTGCGACTATTATGAGGAATTAAGTAGAGGATTATGCTAATCCACACAGAGGCCTTTAGTCTTTATTGACCATAACGATGCTTTTTAATGAAATTACGATATGAAGTCCTAATCAAAAAATATCACGAGAGGATTTTCAAAGAAGGCACTAAAAAAAAGGATGGTCGTTGAATTACCAGGTCTTTGTCTATAATCCCTTAAAAAGAAGTTCAAAAGGGATTATTCAAATCTCGATCAAACCCGTGAAAATGAGAACCAAGTCATGTATTCAAACTTCTTACTTGTGTCAATGAATTTCGACCCTTTCTTAAGAAAGACATTCTAAGTAGCTCTAGATACAAGCCCTTTTTAATGGTTGTTTGGAGAAAGGTTAGTTGATTTATGCAGCGGTACTGTTTCTAAAAGGCGCATCAAAGTAAAGGGTATTCATGCGCCTTTTAGTGCTCAAGCCTCGGTGTTTCTAAGATACTTCAATCAGTCCAATGGTCATCATCGGGACGACCGAAGGGAGTCCCTTCAATACTGTCATTATGGGGCCTAAAAATGCATTGCTTGCAACGCTTTTTTTCATTGTTAATCGATTCAATTGAATGGGTATTGGTCGTTTTTTTCTCGAAATTGAGTCAACAATCGGAGAGTTATCGTCCCCGACTACTACGGTTAGGAGCGGTGAAAACAAATGGAAGTCGACCCAATCGACAGCTAATACGACATGAAAATGGTCAAAAAACCGTCACCTAAACTTTCAGTTTTAATCTTGATCGTTGATTGCCAACAAAATTCAGCCATCAGATCTAAAATTGTTACAGAAATGTTACAAAAGATGTTACACAATTGTTACAATATAAGTGTTATAAGAATATAACGCTTATAAATGTTATAAAATTCCTGTTACAGATATTGTTACAAAAACTGTTACAAATTGTGTCACCAAAAACAAGCCCCTACTTTGGTCGTCCCACCACTGCTGAAGTAGTCATCTAGTATATTACCTTCCTAGTTTGAGGCTTATAGGAATTGTTTGAGGCCTATCATTTTCTTCACCCACCTACACTAAAGAGATAAGGGGTGTCTAAATTAGGTAAAAGTATTAAATTGCCCTCACTATTAAAATTTAATCCCAAACCTTATCCTTTTAGATTTTAAACCTATTCCAATCCTTTGAAAACTAAGACTCATTCAAATCATTTCCACCACAAACTAAAATTAAAAACCTAACTTCAACTACATCAATCTTTTTAAAGGAAATTTCTTCATCTATTTTTTTTAATCAATCTAAACATCGTCGATTGCAACCCATTACTCTTAATTATACTTGTGATTGATTTATCCATTCAAAATTGAAAATCATAAAAAATCTTGGGTTTCTGTGTTTGACCATAATCTGTCGACGTCCATGTCCATATTGATCGATTCCTATGATAATAGGTATATGTACATGTCCACGTCAACCGATTATTTTGTATGTGTTTCCTGGTTGAAGAACATTTAACCAAAATCGGTTGATGTTCATTCCCATATCGCTCGTTACGGTATGGAAGAAATGCCAAGTTTTCTGTATGTTTTTTTTTTTTTTGCTAGAATCAGATGCATGTTCATTTAAACCGACTGTATAGCCTTTGATTTCTTATAAAGACCGATTATGGTGAAACCCATTTTTTTCCAGTTAATACTCAATCATAGAATGAGTATTTCATTATTTCAGTTCGAGCACGAAATGAAAAAAAGTTTTATACCCGAATTGAAAATGAGTATGATTTTATACCCAATTTGAAAACGAGTATGAATTTATACTCAAATTAAAATTAGTGTGTATTCAGATTGATTTGAAAATGAGTATGAAACCATACTCAATTTGGAAATGAGTATGGATTTAAATTATGTTTGATCACCACCAGATAATTGGTCGATGTGAAGGTTCACATCGCCTGATTCTGGGGAAAAGAATTTTTATTTTAATTTTTTTGAAGCTACAATTAGTTTATGTAGTAATAATAATTAATATCAACTGATTCTGGATTTTCAACCAGAATCGACCTACGAGAGCATGAACATCGACCTATTACGGTTGATGATTTAATAAAAAAAAAAAGAATCATGCTTGGTGATCATTAACATTAGTTGACTTCTGAATTAACAAGATTAAATATTTGTTAATCAATCGAATTAACACTAATTAATTAGGAGAAAATTAGCCATTAACTAAAATAATTGGATAATGGGATTTTTATTTTACTTCAAAATATCCCTTTTTGTCTTATAGTGGTAAGTCATCCCTATAGGCCTCAAACTAGGAAGGATATATTAAGGAAACTTTTTTTTCTTTTATTTATATATTTTCCTAGAACTCGTCTCGTGTTCTAGGAAAATAAAATAAGCGGCATTAGATTGTAATACTTAGTTTGATTTTTTTTATTTTTATCTTTTTGCCAAAAATACAATATTTCCTTGAAAAGAACTAGATAGTTAAATTGCCTATGCACTCCATCATCTTCAAAAAGAATACCAGAAACATGATCGGCTATCAATTAGCTAGTACCAATTAACAAAGAGTATGCTAATAGTGAAACTTGATAAATAAGAGATCAAAGTTCTCCAGTTTAAAACATTCCTAACCTTGGGACTACTTGTCTTTCTACATATAATAGTAATATTTAACGACAAGTCTATCAACGAAAATTCTAATTTGTTGGATACCAATAGTCTCAAGATAAGGTGGAAAACCATTCGTATTTCTACCAGTGTTCATGGATCAATCTTATATTGCTTCTGTATGTCTTCATATTAACAACCGAAGAGATTCACCAGAATCATTAACAAACTTCATCTTTAATCTTACCCCGCCTGCTCCCATTGGAAGAATGCTTCAACACTAGTCCTGACCTGATCGACATCGCTTATGTAATTGAATATTTGATATGTATGTCTCCTCTGCAACTTCCTGCATAGCCAGAAAGAATTAGTTTAGTTTCTCCATGGGTATTTAACATCACTCAGAAATCTAGGGGTTCCATTTGCTTTTGTAAGTGATTGACATTTTTCTGGCTTGTAATAAAACCTTTGGTAGTTGAGACCGAATAAACTATCCGGCCCTACTTACTCAATTTTCTTAGTATCCATGTATCTACAACCAATTTGGCCAACACATGTGAATCCCTAAACAAGAGTCCACTGTCAATAGTTATTCCATAGTCCGTCGTGAAGACTATCGCTACAACCTTCATAATTGTTCCGATCAAGATTCCTTTAGGACGTCTATTAAACAACAAATGACAACCAGCCTAATACCAACTCAGTTCCAATCACAAATCAAGAATAGTGATAAAGATTCTATTCAAGGATCTTCTATTTAAGATTTGAAATACCTGAATCACAAAGATAAGTCATATATGAAATTCCTTGATCAAATAAATCAAGATTTACGATTACCAAAATAATCCCCTCAATTACAAGATTTGTGTTTGTAAAGAATTACAAGCCACCTGTTCAACAAGATTTATGTTTACCTAAGTACAGTAGATCCATAAGCATATGTTTATCAAAGATAAACTACTTGGTAAGTCCCAGTCGATCAAGTCTAGCACATAGACTCACCAATTACCACAGTCTTCATAACTTCAAATTATTCAATCTTCAAAGTAACAATCTGCACCTTCAGCTTGATTCCTCTAAAGATTTATCAGACATAAAAAAGTCTTTTAACATTGACAAATCAAAAAACCTACCAACCGATTCTGAGTTACTTGAATTTGTTATAACCCGATCTTCAAAATTCTTGAGTGGTCTTATTATAAAAGAAAATGACTATGGAATAAATAAAAACGTATACAGTAGATAGCTATGCATCAGTTCAACAAGTACAATATGAGAGAAACAAAATGAAAAAATTAAAAAAATTGCCACGTTTTTTTTTTCTTCTTCATAATTTATTTAATGCCCATACCGTTAACAATTCCTTCCGGATCCATCAAAACAATAAAATCTCATGGCTTTAACAATTCCATCCGGGTCCACCAAAACAATAAAATCTCATGGACTTAGTCAATTTCTCATATGGAGAGATGATATTTAGGCGGGAGCAATTACTAAATTTCCCATTAAGCTAAAAACATTAAGAAAATCCTCTGCCGTCCACGCGTAAATTAATCGACGTCTTAAGATTAGTTGGATTAGATTGTTACACATGTTAAGAAATCGACGGTTCTGGAATAACGTATACCAGATCCAAACACGTGTTTAACTAGAGTCCTTTTTCTTCTTTCATTTCTCTTCTTTTTTTTTCCTCCGCGTTTGAAGTAACAAAATCTTCGTCCCCTCCGTCATCCCCTCAACTGGTTCTCTATTCATCTTCTTTAATGGAAAACAAATAGATATTACCGCTTAACATATTTTTATCAGATTCAGAAGCTAAACAATGATTTCTTCGTTATTCTTACAATACAAGAACAAGAATCACCATGGGAGCTCAAAACATTTGGGACGCCATGAAAGTTGCAGAAGAAGCTCGACACCATGAACGTTGCAGATCTTTTTTTCTTTCCCTGAAATGATCAAGTATGTTTGAACATATATATTGAGATTTGAGCTTGATTATATATTCATATGATAGAGATTTGATGTTCCGAGAATGAATGTTGGTTTGGGTGTGTGGAGAAAATTGTGCAAATATTTGTTTAAGAAATGGTCAAATTTGGATGATTCTCGTTTTTCAATGGAGACGGTTTCTGGTGGCATAACTAATTTATTGTTTGAACTTCAATCGATCGGTTGGGGGTTTCTTAAGTTTTGGTTCTTAAATATGTGGATTTTATTGTATGTTAACTTCTTTTTCCATTTCATTGATTGATTCATTGTAATTTTGTATGAATTGATGATTTACGATTTTCAATTGATGCAATTTGATGTTTGAGAGCTCTGGAATTTATATTTGGGATATTTAGATTTTGGGTCTCAACTTTGTGACCAGCTTTGAGTTTGGGTCCTGTGAAAATTTTAATTAGAGTTTGGGTCTCAGGACTGTCATTGACCGCGTTGACAGTTATGAAACTGGTTAAAAGAGGAAAAGACCAACTAAATCTAACGTTTCTTTTTATTTACTAACCATACCTACCGTTTACACGTGTGTAGAGGAGAACTGTCCAAGAATCGACGGTTCAAGATAAAAAAAAATTTGACCTAACTATATATCGAAGAGAATAGTAAAACTTATCATTTTTCTAGGGTTTTTTTGCTACGCTCAACACTCTCAACACGGACATTTTTCTGAAGAGAATCGACGGTTCAAGCCTGATCTGAGTTGAGTGTGGTCTTATTATTGTCGTTGTACAAGATTTCTGCAGTTGATTCATTGTTTGATTAATCTGATTTGAGGTAAGTTAAAAAGTTTCATTTTTGGGGTTTTGTAGACCCATTGATTTGGGTTTTTTTCTGGGTTGTTCTGATTGATGTCTATGAATTTTAGGACAGGAATACTAATTTAAACGATGAATTTTGTTTTTCACTTTGTCTTTTAGGGTTTTGTTCTGTTCAAGTATTTCTTTAGATTTTCCTTTTGATTATTTTTCTGCTTTTGTCGAGTGATGTTTAAATAAAGAAAGGGTACATGGAATAGTTAATTCACTGATGGAAGAGTTTTATTGTGGTCCTTGTTTTGCCTTTAATAATTTCTGTGAACTGTAAAGAAAGGAAAAGGATTTTTTCCTGTGTTGTTGTACTGTGGTTTTTTATCAATTACTGAAAATTGACTTCACGGTAGAAAGAAAAAAAATTGTGGTTGTAGTTATTGTGTGTTGTTGAGTCATTGTTGGGTAACTAATGCAAGTATGTGCGGGTATTAAAATGCAGGTACCATGGATGACTTGTTTAGATATTATCCCACTAGAGGTGGATATCTTGTTGGAAAATATAAAAGAGCCGAGCATCCTAATTTGGAGAAAATGCCTGACTATAGACCAGAAGAGGACTTGGACTTCCTTCCTATTTTGTACCCCAATAAAACTGCAACACAAGGCAGCTGTCAAGTTGAGTCAAGCACAACTGGAAGTCAAGCATCTGGTGTTGTAGACCCATTGCAAAGTAATGAAGTTTTTTCACAGGTTGATGATGATGAACTATTTGCTAGTACATACAATACTAGTGAGACAGTCAATATAGAGGAACAAGATATACCTGATGAAGACTACGATAGTGAAGATGTGGAACTCTTACATGAACCAGAGATAAAGATGATGAAGAGATTGATCTCACTGGTAAAATTCAAGAAACGTTAAATTCAACCCTTGAATTCAAGGAGTTCGTTGAAGATACACAGAAGATTGATGGTGACTTCAAGTTATCTGAAAAGCAAGAATTTGTGGAGAAGCTATTTGTTGGGCAGCAATGGTTGAGCAAACAACATTGCAGGGATTATTTGAAGGATCTTGCACTTGACATGAATTATTGTATGGTACAAAAAAAGAACAAGGAAAAGATTCAATCATACAGATGCAAGGATGAAACTTGTGAATGGAAGATTTACTGCTCTGTACTACCTGATGGGCAAACATTTGAATGCAAAGCAGGTTAGGCCACCAGGTAGACCTAGAAGTCAAAGAAGAAGAGACAGAGATGAGGGTGGGAATAATAGGAAATATATGTGCGGGAAATGTTATGTCTATGGTCATAATAGGGTAACTTGTAAAGGGGCTGCTGCTGAGGACCAACATCAAGGTAATATATATGTGTGGACATTGACTGTGTATGCTCTGAATTACTTTGAATTTGGCTTATGATCAAAATGCCTTGTGCTGGGATTGTTTTTGCAGCTCCAGCCACCTTCACAGGTCCTCATGTGAGGCCCAATCCAGCATTTAGGCCACCTCCACCAACACCAGCTACTGCATCAAATTCTGCATCAAATTCAACTACGACATCAGCTCGAGGTGGTGGTACCAGAAAGAGGAGAGGTGGTGCAACAACATCAGCTCCAACATCAACTATTGTTGCACCTTCTTCAGTTGTCACTGCATCAACTTCAACTACACTAGCAGAACAAGGTCATGCAAAAAGAGGAAGAGGTGGTAGGGGTAGCAGAGGCGGAAGAGGAGTTTCTACTGCACCAGTTGAACCTGTTGTTCAAGTTCAAGCATCTACAACTGTTGCCTTTGGAAGAGGAGTTGCTACTACCAATACAAGATGTGGTAGACCAAGAGGAAGGGGATCTAGATCCAATGCAAGGGTAAGGCTTGTGCATAGAAGACATGGCGAGATTATTGGTTTTGGTATATTACAAGCTGAACCGCCAACACTGCGTAGAGAACCAACACTAGCTCAGGTAACATTTAGGCTCAATTTATTCCCGTTTGTCATTCTTTACAACTTGTAGTTTCTTGTTGCTTGTCATTTTTTTGTAATTTACAATTTCTTGTTACTCAATGTTTTAGGTATTCAATACTGGCAGAGGAGGTGGCAGAGTGGGTCGCGGAGGAGGTGGCCTAGTGACAAGGGGTGGAGGTATATTTTCATCATCATATGGAAGGGGAAGTAGGAGGTTCATAGACTGGTTTGGGACACCAGAGCAGTGGTCCAATGATGAAAACTAAATGCATCAGGCTTGTTTAAGCTCTTCGTAGTCTTTTATTTAGCATACAAGTTAGTTTCTTTTGCAGACATCTTACTATGGGATAAAGGCGAAACATTGTCATCTTTCTTTTGAGAATATGAACAAGTTGTAGTGACAAACAAGTTGGGTACTATTGAATCTGATAACTCTTGGTTTATGAATGCAACTTACCTCTGGTTCTTGTATTCATGTGTTCTTCATTTTATATTTGTGGACATATATATTGATGTGTGAAATTGTGAGCTTAAATCTGTCCGCAGGTGTAAAGTTGATGTGTGAAAAATGGTTGAAACCTGGTTTGTGCAGAGGTTTGAGGTTGGGTGCAACAGTCAGGTAACAGATGAATAATCCAGACCGTTGGTGTACATCTATTCTGCACCGTCAGATGCGTTTCAGGAGATACTAAATAACACGTGTGTTTCACATGTTTGACGGCAACTTACGCCGTTAAGTAAATATAAATTAATTTTAATTATAATAATTTTCTTAACTGTCAAGACGGTCAATGACGGTCCTGAGACCCAAACTCTAATTAAAATTTTCACAAGACCCAAACTCAAAGTTGGTCACAAAGTTGAGACCCAAAGTCTAATTGTCCCTTTATATTTCAGAAAATAGGGTTCATGTGTTGATTAATGGAAGATATATTTGAGAAGGAGATGAATAGTGTTTGGTTTGACAGCGAGTCACGAGTAGACCACTTGCACTGTATGAGTCGCGAGTTAAATGAAAACTAACCGACTGTTTTAACTCGGCCCTAGCTAGACGATTTAATGACTTGAATGTCTTTTGACCTGGAATATTAAATGCCACCTGTACACTAACTTTCGTTAGCCGTATGAAAAAACGGGACGGAAAAGGTCAATTCATGGGCATTAAATAAGTTATGAAAAAAACTTGGGCATTTTATCAAATGCATTTCCCCACATAGGCACTTTTTTAAGTTTCCCAAACTAAATAACAATCTAATTTCCCACCAACAGTAATATTAGAGATTCTTAATCCCTTAAGAAGGTTTAAATTAGTTAGTCGTGCTTTTGCGCGAACTTAATCGAAGATACTCACTAATGACAATAACCTCACACTACTCAGATGTGTTCTGAGATAAGTTTGTAAGAATGAAAAACCCCACTGTTTATAGTGTTAGGACCAAGGCTTGTTTAAAAACAAGAATAAGTAATTTCAGAATCTACATATATTCATAAAAGCATTTCCCAATTTAGCATTATTCTTGATATATTTTTTTATTTTTATTTTGAACCATTCTTGATATGATTTTTGTTGTTAGGTTACCAACCACAAGTTCTGTATGATTTTTTATCTCTAATTGTAATCTTTCAATCCGATATTTTTGATATTATTTGATTATAATTACATGTATAACGTATTCCCAATGAATGGAAAAATATTGTTTCCAAAATATATAATTAATACTGGAGATATGTTTTTTTTTGGCCATATTTAGCTAGTTGTAAATCTTTGTACCTTGCTGAATTAGTCAACTGTGCAATCTTCTAGAAATGGGAGGCACGTCAATTCCGATGCTAAGTATAGTTAAAAAATCAACCTCAAATACTAATCAGGATATACCATTGAGTATCAAAGTAATTAACATTCACAATAATATATTAAAGTTATATTCGCGTGTTCAATATTTCTTGGATATAAACCTCCAAATCCAACTTGTAAGATCCTCGAAATCTGTTAAACAATAAAGAAATTGACAATTCAAAAATATGCACAAGTCAGAATCAATTCAAGGATCGGTTTTGGGAACTGACCTTATGGGATCGATCTTGAATACTTATTCAAATATGAAACCTAATTCGAGTTCAAACTAGATTTTAATCATGTTTATGAAATTATTTGTTTCCAAAAAACATATTAAAGTTCAACACTAAGTAGTAACAAGTACAAGATTAGTGTCATGCCGAAATCACAAAAGTATATAAAACTATACTAAGTTGTAGAAACAACTAATTATCATTGTTTCTACACCTTGATCATAGATAATCATCAAGTCACCTTATATACTAAAGCCATGTAAACAAACTTCACATGTTATGTTTTCAATGAATAAGATTCTAAGAACTACATAGAAATGGAATAGTCGTTCAATAGCTACTAACCTCATTTAAAGGATGATGTCTTCGTTTATTCTTCAATATGTCTTCAAGTCTTCAAGAGTAACTAGACCTTGTCTCAAAAATTCTATGTTCTAAGTATAACCTAACAAAGTTGACTTTAGTAAGCAATTCAAGCGGTGAGTTTTGAGAATAAACTTGACATGGGTTTAACCGAGCAGTACTCTAACATCTTGGGTTTCTCATGATGGTTTTTACTGGTGTATAACCATACCCCCTTCCCCTCTCCTTTATGGCATAGGTCCTTCACGTGGAAAAGTTTATTCTGGTATTTTTCATGGCTTCTGGTTGGATGATGAAAGGTTAGACAAGGGAAAAGTCGCGGAGGCTGCTGGTCTTGTGGAGGAAAGCCATATTCTCGAACCTGTAGCTGAGGTTATTCAAGGTCCGAATCCTTCAACGGTTGGGCTTCATCCTGGTTATGCACGTGTTCCCGATAAATAGGTAATTTCTTTGTGTCTTTCTATGTGCTATTATTTTTCACGTGGGTTACTCATCTTGTTTTTTTATGTCACTATAGGTCATTTAGGCCCAGCTTGCGGAGATTCAGAGAAAAATATGGGAGACTGTTGAGTAGCATGGTGAAGCCGTTGCTGAACTCTGTCGTGCTCGAGATAGGGAGAAGAGGGCTTTTTACCGCTAAAAAGCTGAAAGGGAATTTTTGGCTTCAACAGAGGTTCTATCAGTGACAACCGGTGGAGCGAAGAAAGACTTTTCTAGGCTAGGGTAGAAGTGGTTTTGGAAGATGAGTAACATATTTTCTGTATGGACCGAAAGCGCGAGATCCGTGGGCGTGTCGAACTTCTGATTAGGATGGTCTCTGTGTATAACTAAACTTTACGACTTTTCTAGGATTTTTTTTGTTTTTGTTCTTCCAGTCCGTGTGACATCAACAATCAGTACAATATTTATTATTAAGGAATATAATCGATGTACTCTTAATGTAAATTTTACTATGATTCCTTGTTGATCCTTGTTGATTCTCGGAGCTATTATGCTGGTGGCCTTCATATTCTGATGAGAAAGATCTATGTCACTTAAAATCCTACTTGGCACCATGCAGACAAAATGTCACTCAATATCACAGTCGCTTGTTTATCATGTCACTCATATTTCCAGATATACGCTATCCTCAGATGAGAATGATAGTCGATTTAAAGAACTTTTGCTTTACATAGCTGCTGATATTTATCTTATCTCATTCACCCTAGTAGGAGCTTGCTCCTCACGTGACCTTCATAATACAAGCAGAACATCCATCCATTTGCCATTTTACCTGTGGACTTTGGGTTTTTACTGCTTTGTCTCCCATATTTTTATAGGGAGCATTCAGAGTATAGTCCGACATATTGTGTTATATATTTGAAAGGTCACACTCTGTTCCATATTATTTTTCCCGGGGTGGTCTGCAGGGGGAGATTTTTTTTTAATCAAGCACACATAAAAAAATATAATTTCGTTGATACTTTCACTTTGATTATTGATATAATTTTTTCAAGTGAATTGTATTCTTAGGATGCGTCATTGCTCTGATGATGATTTCTCCTTGCTTCCATATGCTTGTTTGGTATGCCTATAAGACATTGGGTAGGAATTCTTCCAAACTCCCACCTTCAACTTTCAACTATAATTTTTAGATTAGTACACCCTCACCCTATTAGCAGCCTTGTAAAATTTGATGACAAAAAATAGTGTCCTAGCACGAGATAATTAGTAGTAAAATTTACCACTAAATTTTCACTCTCATTATCAAGTTTGATACATATTTTACAAGATTTTAGAAATGGTTTTTTGTTTCCCCTCCTAAAGCATTTGGTCTCAAGGAAATATTTAAGTCACATTGTATCACAAATTAAATGTTTGGTCACATAGCAATCTTTAGTTACAATATCCACTAAATATCTTGGGTCCCGACTAAAAGGGCAAAACATATTTTTAGGATCCCATTGAATTTACGGTTTCTAACAAATTGACCAGTCAACGGTTTGATCAAGGACCTAAATATAGCCAAATCCAAAATAAACGTGAAAATTTATGGTCTCGGATCTCTGCCATGATGCGGCTTTAATCCACTTAGTGAAGTGGTCCACCCTACAAGTAAATTCCTTTTTTTTTTTATGGTCCAAAGATATGAATCCCCCACATGGCGCAAGGCCACAAACTTAATACTGAATTTTTTCTTCGCTTGGGGCATATATTGTTGGTAAGTATTTTTGTCACGCTTCACATATCTGGACTAATATGACTGCGAATACATGTAAGGACAAAAGTACCATTTTTCTAATAACATTTTCTCGAAATGGTTACTGCAATCTTTTTAATGGATTGTTCGTAGAATTATCAGTTATCACATCTTGTGAAATACATCTTAGTAATGATCCCAAGATGATCATCCCTTAGGTGAAAATAAGGTCCAATTCTTGTGCTACTAACATAACCATGCATGACTAAGTAAAAATTGCTTAGAACTTTATAGATTGGACTGATAAAAGTTTAATCGAATCATGAACTTCAAGATATAAGTCACAATTTCTGGATTTAGTGGTTTCAAAAGTGTATCCCTTATAAATTCGAAAGTTATCCTATTTTAGTCAACTTTCGAAAGTTAGGTAATGCAATATCCAGAACTTTGCCAGCGAGCAAACATGGTGACTGGCTAACTTTGAGAAGTTAATGGACGAGCATTAAAACATTCCATAACCTCATTTATGAAAGTATGGTAACGAAAGTATGGTAACGAACAATGTTCTTAACTGGCTTTACTTTCGAAAGTTCAGAGTATCATCTTTTGAAAGTTATGCGATTTCAAAAATTTACATCTCTTAGTTTTTAAAAGTTCCATGGTAATGACTTAAACATTCTATGTTGTTCGTCCATGAGTTACTCGAAATTTACGCAAGACTCGATTTGGAATCCATATAATGATCTAATAAAACACTAATTCTATAATGCATTCCTTCGAAACTTTGATCATATTCTATAATCAAGTCTCTCATATTAAAGTTACAATTTTACTTGATATATATGTTGTTTCTTTCACAATAAATCAACCATATGAAGAAAATTAAATCTTAAAATACTTATTTTTATGATATATGAATACGAAGTATTCGTGTAATCTTAGGTCTTTGTTTTTAACTCTTTAGTGTTAGCTTGAAGTATTTCAGTCTACATATCTACACCCCACTCTAACCTTTTTTGAAGTCTAATTTCAACAATAGTTCAAGCATCATTTTTGACATCTAAACTTGACAGCATACATATCATACTAACGCATGCGGGCTCAACCGAGCAATGCTCTAACACAACCGCCATTCTTATATTGCTCCCAGTTTGATCTTTTTAAATGGATACAACTTTGCTTGTGTAATCTAATTCATACATCACTGTCAAAAAGATTACTTTTCAACAAGGTAACACTGGGTATATAGAATAGGTATCGAAACCGAACGTTACTATTAGGATCAAAACCCAAGTGTTGGAAAGTAAAGTAAAAGCACACAACAATATTTTGTTAATGAGGAAACCCCATATGCAAAAAAAAAAAAAAAACGGGACCTAGTCCAGTTTTGAATACTCTCAGAACTAGTTACCTAGTTTCCTCAGTATCCCCGTGCCTACAACCAATCTGTCCAACACATGTGAATCTTAAGATAAAGTCCACAATCTTATGTTGCTTCAGTCTCTTTGAAGAATTTAAGCACTCGATCCTTTAGATCGTCTTTCAAACAATAAATGACTAATATGTTTGGTAACCGCTCTTGATATCTCAAGAAGTTAATCATAGACATTATAGTTGAGCGTGACAAAGGCTTTTCTGTTTAAAATCAATTAAACTCTTTTGTCGGGTTAGATCTTCAAAGATTTGGATTAACGAGTTAACCAGATCAAGTCAAACAGAACTACCAGATTCGTATATTAAAGAGTACCACCAAATGATAGCTTGTCAATCTAAATACGACTAGAGATCGGATCCTAGCCGATCAAGTTTGTGCACGAAGCAAATCACAAAAGATACGAAACCAATAAGAAAATCCTCTTATCCAATCTTCTGTACCTGCACAATAACAAACTTGATTCCAACTTATGATCGATCACGCACAAAATGAAGTCTGTCAACAATGGATGATCACAAGTCAACGTCATATCTAAAATCAGATATGAACTACCACTAATCTCTTGATCTAGTTTGAGTGATCTTATGTCGGAAGAGAAGGCTCTCAAGAAAGGTGCAATCAAGAGTTGACAACCGTTAGCCAATTAAATCAATAATCGAAAACTAAAATAACAATGAGATTCTAGTTTCCCACAAACGGTACTAGTAGACGCTTCTTGATCCCAAAGAAGTCTTTAAACTAGCGGACGTAAGAGATTTCGCGTAATTAGGTTACTCTCCTCTCCAAGATAGTCTTACAAGTAATACTATTAGTCGGACACATCAATGACTACAAAACAAAGTGCCTTCCTCAGGATAAGTTTGTAAGATGAACAAACTTCACTATTTATAGACCAAGGTAGTTTGGACACCAAGGAATTTCTATAACCAAAAATATTCTCAAGATATGCAATAAAACATATAAATCCGGTTTTGTCTAAATCCAACCAATATCCAACTGTATAACCGAAATCCCTCTTGGACAACTCAATATTATCTAATACTTAATTAATATATCTTTCCAGAGATATGTTTTGTTTGCTGGTAAAACAAAAACATATACATTCGAAAATCTCAAAATATTCTCAAACATTTTGGTTTGAGATCTCACCTCGAGTATCAAGGAAAATCTTTGAACAATAAAATATAAGATTTCAGCACATGTTCAAATTACTCATCATGTAGACCTCTTGAACTTTCCTATTTTGCAAACCCAATTCCCAAATCAAACAAACCCTAAAGTGTATGTAACTAAGAAAAACAGTTATGCCTATTGGGATCGGTTCTATCTTAACTCCCAACATAGGTTAGGAGCGGTCCTACCTTTGACTGCCAATATAGGTAGGGATTAGTTCTACCTTGACTCCCAACTTTAGTTAGGATCGGTTCTACCTTGATTCCCTATATAGGTTAGGATCGGTCCAACCTTAGATCTTCAATGAAAGCCGGATTTTCAATCTCTTAATATTCAATTCAACGTAAAACATAACAACTAGAAGGTGGATTAGGTTGGGAAAGACTCGTAACCGTTAGATTTTAATAAGAAATCGGGACAATCTTTCGACCAAGATACTAGACTTTAATTTAAACTATAAATTAATAAATTTTGTTAAAATGAGATTAGAAATCATAATCATCTTAAGAACAAGGATATGGGGAGTATGAAACTACTTCAAAGTGAAGTAGCATGTTAAATTTGATCATATTTATCTTCCAATATGGAGGTAGAGAAGGCACTAATTTCTCCAATTTTATTCAAGCACTGCTTCAACAGAAGAAGTAGTGTCCAAACGTCTTCAGTAAGCAACAATAGATGAGTCGTTTGGGTGTGTGAAACTTGTTTTTAATCCTAATTTCCCCGGTGGATTTTATCCAAATATACCTCCACTCTACTCCATAGTGAAAGCTATGTTATTAACCCATGCTTAAAAGGTAAGACAGATTCCAAATATTATGTACTTGGACTAAAATAGTCTTACTAACACCAAAGTTTTACATTCGCCATCAATGATGTCGATGTTGACATCGACAATGAAGATGGTGGCGGCAGAGATAAAGGTAAGTTGTGACGGCCTCCGCTTTAGTGATCACACAAGCCAAGCTTACGCAAGGATCGTGCAACCAACTCCCAACTTGGAACGGGCGAGTCAATAAATTGTGCGGACAAGAACCTACCGAGTGAAACAAGCTCGGTGTCATTAAGCTAAATTTGTTTGTGCCCATATGAGTTCATTTGTTTAGCAAGTTTCATCTCCTCTGGATCTGAATACTCATATCATGACAGAAGAAAGTAAGCAACATTCATGCGAAAGAGGTTCATCTCCCAAGTTTGTGTGTTTAGAATAAGTCTAATGGTGGAAGAGGTTCATCTCCCAAGTTCGATGCCACCTCATCACTTGGAATAGATAGGGAACAACAAATGTCGAGATATCTCTGAAATGCAACATTCATGCGAAAGCTTATGAGATGTGGGGTAACGGCAAAATCATTACCATTAAGGAAACTTGTAAAGGGAAAAGATGGATTAATTCTTTCTCCGTCGATGGGGGTTTATGGTTGATTGCAAAACTTCGTGATATTCTTCAGGAAGAATTTTTCAATCAAGAGTGGTCGTACTCTTGTAAAACGGAATGGTTTCTTTTATCCAGGGATAAAAACAAGGGAGGGGAATTTTTAAAGTTATCTATTCCTGATTCTAAAGGATTTTTGCATCCTAGTTACTTTCCAATGGGGAAGAACAAACAAGGCTGAAGGGAGTTTTGTAAAACCCTTGAGAGATGCTGCAATTACAGTGACAATAAATCTCAAGCTCTTAACGTCATACAGACAAAAAGTCATTCTCCCATTAATGGTTCTTCTCCTATTAATTGTTGGACGAAATCTCCTCTGGTGGCAACGACAGTTTCAGGTGATTCAAGCATCAACTTTTTGGGCAATTGGGATTTGGCCTTAAAGCTAGAAGTGAATACGTTAAATGTGGATTGGTCAGAAATAGGAGGGTGGTTACAGCAACACCTGGATATTCTTCTTTTAAGATTTGGCCGTTATCCTTCAACGCCTAGTTAGTAAGTTCGCGAATGATTCGCGAATCATTCGCGAATTTTTACGTATCACGAATTTTACCGTCTTATTCGCGTACGTTTGCAACTCCGAACCCAAGTCGCGTATTATGTGGCATTCCCGGATTATTCGCGAATCGTTCACGAATTTTACGTATCCCGAATGATACGTCCGCTTAATTCTCCATAAATTCTTTAACTTTTACTTTTCAAAGACTCCACTTTTTGGGCTTTACTGCCTCCCGAACATACACGACCGAATATTAGACGTGTTGTAATTTTTATGAAACAAAAACGACTGAAGAGATTTGAAGGTGAAGGTGAGAGAGATCTCAAACTCACTAACCAAGCATCTAAACCACCATACGACGTCCTTTTGGATAACTAATGTTGTATATATTATTAATATCATCATATTGAGTTTATTTTTTCCTTAAATAACTCACACATATGCATAAAAATTGGTCTATGACCTTATAAATACAAATTATTTGTTATATATAGATACCGAATTTTCAGAGCCGAACTCACATTTATAAATCGAATTATACACGTACGTATGCCGTTCCGAATTAATGACGAATCACATCCCGTTGACCGAATTTTGGACCGAATCTGGATTTTACAAAACCGTATAATACTCGTACGTTTGTCGTTCCGTACGTTTGCCGAATCCCGAATTGCTAACTAGGCTTCAACGAGGCTTTGATTTTTGCTTCTTCCTCGGTGGAGAAAAACAGAATTGTTTCCAAGGGTTCTTTAATTCTCGAGGAGGTGGAAATAAAGTTTTCTTCTTGGTCTTTTGAGACGTCTACTTCTGCAAATCTCAAAATCTCTAATGTTTGGATTGTGATTACTGGTGTCCCTCAACATACTTGGGATATTTCTATGTTCCATACTATAGGATCAACTTGTGGAGGGCTTTTAGCGATTAGTCATGAGACTAGAACAGGGGAAGTAATCTCAGAGATTAGACTAAAAGTTAAAGGACCAGTTCCAACAGGAGAATGGTCTCTAGGGTTAGCAGGGAAACAAGAATGGATTTCAGCTCGAATCACTTTAGCAGAAAAACAAGTGGAACACTCGTCGGTAATTCATCGGAGCTTGGTATTTGAACCCGAATCCTCATCGGTGGGTACTGGTATGGAAGAAGATGACTCTTTGCGTCGCCCTAGGTTGAATCAAGGACATCTTGTTGTCGTCGCGCCGTTGGATAACACGTTCACTCTCTTAAATGCTCAACTACCTCAATTTAATGGCGCCAAGGACGGTATTGCTTTGTCAGAGTCGGGTCAAAGATCAAATTCAAATTTGAATTTCTATGCTTCGTCTCAAAATGCTAACGTTATAGCTTGTCAGGGTGGTCCTTTGAAAGCCCATTTGGTATTCCTCCCTAAAGGTACTTTTGGTAAGAACAAAAAGCCCATGATTATAGAAAGCCCATTTTCTTCACTTTCTAAATCTCTGGATCGGGCTCTTGTCCATGACATGGATGATGTAACTAGTAAATCGGTGGAGGAAGTAACTAGTAGATCGGTGGAGGAAGACGTATCTGATGGTGAGTATTTGTATAAGAAAACAGTTGTCTGTGAGTCGCCTATTCTATTCTCGCTCTAAATAAGGGAAATATATGTGATTCCCATTTAGAAGAAGGAGAAATCCCAATTCCTAGTTGCAGGGAAAATAATGAGCAAACAGAGAATAAGGGCTCTACTGGTCATTCCACTTTTGAAGATGGAGAAATCCCAATTTCAAGTTGCAGGGAGAATGAGCTGACAATGGAAGAAAATCAAACACACCCATCGTCAAATACAGTTAATTCTTCATTGGCATCTCAAGGTTTAAATCACACGGTGGAAAGAAACAAAATCGCCTACCAGGTTAGCAGTACTGAAACCCCTTCTGATTCCTGTTTTTTGGGTAGACAATGTGATCCCGTCAAATTAAACAAGGCTCAAAGATACTTGGAACACAAATTTGGTACTCTATATGATATGGCAAATGGAGTTTTAAATCCTACGGTAATGACTTTTCCTAAATCTAAAGAAGAGTTTATGGAGATGATTGTTCATGGAATTCAACTTCATGTTGATGCTCTCAAAGACCAAACTTGTGAAAAAGGGGAGGCAGATTCTAGTGGAATTTCTATACCATCAAGAGTTTCTCCTAGTCTCGGGCATGAGTCGCATGATTTGAATCAAATGGAAGAAGGGGCAAATTCCTCATCTTCGGATCCGTCAATTCCCCTTGGATTCGAAACATATGACCGATTCCAAGGGACTGAAGAAGATCAGGAGGTTGCTTCAGAAATTGCTGACATCGACATTACCAAATCAGCAGTGTCCGAGCCGGTTCAAGGAGCTAACACCAAGGTGGGCAAGAAGTCTACAGGTTCAAGGAGCTAACACCAAGGTGTGCAAGAAGTCTACAGGTCTCCCCCAAGAATAAGACGATAAGCACAAAAAAGAAAATCTTCTCGAAATTTCTTACTAGTCCTAGTAAGATTTCAGCAAATAATCTCATGGAGTTTGGTTGTATAATGGGGTTAAGCTTTCCATCTTCGAAGGCAAATCGCAATGAAATGTTTAGTGGTGTGGCAAAAAATCACAAGGGTTTAAATATGGAAGAGGTTGATGAAAAAATCCTACTTAAATGTAGCTTGCGCTCTTGTTTTAGTTCGCAAGTAACTATGGTTGTTTAGTTTCTAAGTGTTGGAAATATGGGCACCCATGTGTTGTGCATGCCCAAAGTCCACCTTGGATGGTTACATAAAGTCATGTGCTTGACTTTGCCAAAAGGAAAAATCCTTATCCAACTAACCAAGCCATGGTGAAACATGTGTCTTGTTTCTTGCCACCATGTGTTTGCATGATGATCACAAGTGTTTAATCACTTACTCCATGTGTTTATCTCCATGCTAACAAGTGTTAGTACTTGCTCCCAGTGTTTGGTTCTTCCTTGATACTTTCCAAGAGAGGATGCTTGAAGTTTGAGTATAAATAGGCTTCTAGTTTCATTTGTTGAAACAACAATTAGAAGTAGTAGTGAGTTTAGCAAGAGATAAACCAAGTATGGAGATTTATCTAGATAGTTCTAAGTGAGTATTCAAGTTAGCTAGCAAAGTCTTCTAGTATTCAAACATTAGTTGTAGAATCACTAAAATTCCTTTGTGTCCTTTGGAGAAGAAGTAGAAGTTCTATACGGTATTTAGTTTGTGGAAATATAGTTTGTGCTCATTTTTGTGGCACCTACTCACCGCCGAGTTTGGAGGTTCAAGAACGTAAACGCAAGTGATCCGTTGGTTCGACGTCATCCTCATTTAGAGCGATTACAAGGTACGAACTAATAACCCGCTTCCGCATTTGATATGTTCAACTTACATATATTCGTTATATATGACCAACATTGGCATCAGAGTCTTTTATGCGTTTTCATTATTTTTTGAACCATGGACTAAACGGCCATTCCCTGAAAGGACTATGACCTAAAATTAATTATATGGAGTCATCACCTTTGTGGTTCAACGTGTTCCAATTTCTGGCCTCACACCGACCATCCAATGGATCATGGACTAAACGGCCTCTGCCCGAAAGGACTACGACCTTAAATTTAGTTATGTGGAATCATCACCTTTGTGGTTGATTTAATTAATTTCATATAAATACAAAATGCATGATATTAATTTTTTTTAAATATGATTAATTTGATGAATCATGTTGTTTAATTTAATATCATTAGTGTTTTGCTCAACAAAAATACTTAGTGTATGTGTTTGCGAAAATATATATTACTCTGTGTATTTTCAGAATTTTAGAAAAATCTAAAAGTGGATTTTTTTTCTGAAACGGGACATATTTTTATTTTGTTTTTCATTAGTTGAAAAATAATTTACTTGATTTATTTTCATTAGTTGAAAATAATTTCAATAATATATGTTTCCGAAACAGTGCATATTTTTGCTTTATTTTCGTTAGTTGAAAATAATTCGTGAGCGAGATATTTTGAAAATTAGTAACAAGAAACTCCTGATTTGGTGTCCGTTTTCCACATGACGTACTTTGTAGCTTATTTATCTCTGTTGATAGATCACTAATCATCATATGTTGGTTGATTTTAAGTGGTTTTATTGGCTCAAGTTATGTGCTTTACCAATATTTATTAGTCCAAATTAATTGATAGAGGTTATATTAAAATGTATATTTGGGTGATGATTATGAGCCTAGCGAAATTTTCGATCTCGAACTTGTGTGTAGATATGATTTTATCAATTAGATTTTGAGACAATATAGTGAGTGTACACATAATAATAATGTCCAACTTTGTGCAACAAACGTGTAGAAATGGCTAGCAACAATGTGATTGTTGATCTCAATAAGGGTGACAAACTTGATGGGAAGAACTATGATGTGTGGCATAGAAAAATCCGATACTTGTTGGATGAAGGAGGCAAAATGGAACTCCTAACAAATGAAATGGTCCGACCCGCAGAGGGTTGGTAGCTCAAGGAATGAGACCTAAAAACTACAACCTATGTTTTACCTACAAGTATACAGGGTCTTGATGAAGATAGAATGTAAATAGAGGTTTGTCCACAGAGACTTGGAGGATTTGCTAAAGTTTTCTAAATTTCTAAAGTTATCTGAATTCAAAAGAAGGTACTAAGGCTTTTGATTCCACTACTTGACCCTAGGCTAAGGAAATTATGATGCAATGTATGTCTTGTTCTTTCATGAAAGACTACAATGAGGATTCTACTAACTATCCTAACCAAATTACCCCTAGCATCAGTTGTCTTTAATCAGCACAACTAATCACAGGCATTTAGCTCCTCTAGCTAGTTTAGCTTAAGGCAATCTATCTAGTGGATTGAATTCTTGGCCAAAGACCTAGCTCCACTCCTAGTATCAGCTGTCTTCTAACAACACAGGTGATCACAAGCAGGTAGCCCAAATGGCTAAGCATTCATCCTAAGGCAATTCAGCTCAATAAAAGAACATACAAATACATTAACATTCCTAGCATATGATCAAGAGCTTCCTCTAAACCCTAGCAAGTGAATTAGAACATGGACATGCTTGTAATCATGATACTAACAGGTATAAACATGCTCCACATTACACAACATACAATTCACATTCAACCTTTATGCATAAGAAAGATTCAACATGGATGAATTGAAAATGAATTTTGAAATTAATATTGAACTGCAAATATTGCTCACTGGCTAGCCCAGAGATGCCGAATTTCACAACCCCTAACACCCTTTTATAGTTACAACAAAAAAAATTCCAAATTCCCCAAATCAGTGAAATTAGGGTCTGACAAAAAGTGAGATTAAATCACCTAATACATTGAAAACTACTCGAAAACTTTCACCCATGCCCCTAATTAGACGTACACTAACTTTCCCCCAAAAATCCCCAATTTATGAAATTAGGGTTTTACAAAAAATCCTTACCTAATCTCTGAAAACGACTGATAGCTCTCACCCATGCTTCCTTCTCGTCTGCTGATGCTACCCATGCCTTCGATTTATCCTCTAACCTCACCTATTTCATCAACTCCTAACCTAGGGTTCCTGTGAGATGAAACGATTAAGAGGTGATGTAATAAGTAGCTAGAAAAGTAGGTCTTGGTTTTTAGAAGTGATGATGGCTCGAGTGGTGGTGGTTGAGTGATTTGTGGGTTATGGTGGTGGTGATGGAGACAGCGTCGCTGTTGCAGAAGAGGGGAAGAAGGAGATGAACGAAGAGAGAAGGGGGTTGTTTGGTTTGGGTATAGATATTTAGTGCTCGGGTGTTGGGCGGTTGTAGCAAATTGGATGAACAGCGAGGATGAGCCGTGGGATGTGGAGATGATGGATCGATCTAACGACGAGATGGAAGGAAGCGAGGAGCGACCGTTGGATGCGAAAGTACAACGAAACTGACGGCTCAAGATGGAGTTAGGTGTTATAGTGTTTTTCAGGAGCTTCAGATTTTGATGCACTATGATGAAGCGACCGTAGGATGCTGAGATGATCAAATCTGACGGCTGAAGATGAATGCGGGTATGGATATTGGAAATGGGTTTGGGTGAGGGTTTTGGGCCTTGGGTATGCCAAGCCCATATCTTCTTTAAGAACAATTCTTCCTCTTCAAGCCCACTTCTAGCCTTTTGGTCTTGTGCACAACATTCTTCACGGCTTCCTTGTGTAATTCCTCCCGGCTTTTCACTACTTTTCTGCTCTTTTCGCTCCGCTATTCATCCAAACTTTATTTATTACCTAAAAATGAAAAATTAATTAATAAAAATATTTATTCTTGAAAACAATGAAAATACAGAATATGGGATAAAATGTAGAATTAATGCACAAAAGATGAGTTAAATTCCAAGAAAAATATATAGAAATATGCACTTTTTAGCACTCATCAAATACCCCCAAACCTGAATTTTACTTGTCCTCAAGTAAAACAAAACTAAGGAAATCCTAACTATACCACTGTCGCTGGTCTCTCGAATGCATTTAGCGTATGCACTAAGCCTTTTGAACCACTAAGTGTCCCTAGTGGACGAGTGAAGTCTCCTGAAGGTTTGCTTAGAACGTACCTACAAAGTTCTAGGACAAAATATAAGCTCAGATTCCATCAAATGTGACATGTGCAAGACAGTTTAAGCTCACAGCAAAATGGAGATGTCAATCTAGCTATCAAAGGCACAATCCTAGCACTAATAACAAATAAAGACATGTGATAAGAGTGTAAAGTGTATCTACACATGTGTAAGAAAGATCGGATGTTATGACTACTAATCACCAAGAGATAGTTTCTTAGGCTAAGAACCGAGGTCGAAATCTAGCTAGCTGTCCGGACTTTACGAGAATTGTGAATGAGTTGGAGGTATTTCACAATTACTCGCGTTGTACATCATGGCTTGCACCCTTCCTTGCTTATTACAATGAAACAACAAAATGCCTCTTTACATGACTCTTATTGACTACTCTCTTTTATTTTTGGATAAGAGAGAACTATTTTCTTTAAATGACACAAATGGAATTTGAATATTTGATTTTATTTATTTATTTATTTATTTATTTTTTGTATTTTTCTGATTTTTTTCTGATTATATACATTGTTTTTTTCTTTTTTTTGGAACAAGGAAACACTTTTGATACATAAGGAAAAAGAAACAAAAAATTACATGACACTTTGCAAGAGGTAGCCCTTTTTGATGCACCCAGTTAAATTCGATGGTTGTTTTTCTTAATGTAACCTCCACCTTCTATCCCAACCAACCAAAGAACAAGCTAGTCAAGTTTCGTTCAGTATTCTAAAGTGATTGGCAACTAAAACTTCCGATAGAACACCTCAAGGATGAGGCTATACATGTATTGGTAGATCGTGCGCGTGCAAGTTTCTTATCACTATGTGAATTGTGCTAGAATCAGGGGTGCCTAAATATCTAGACTAAGACTCCTAAAAGTTACATATTTGCACAAGAGTCAATATTTCAAGGTAAATGAGCTCCATTTTTATGATTTTTTTTTTTTTTTTATTTTTTTTTTTGATTTTTCATTTTTTCAAAAAGAGGGAGGAGTTTTGTTTTCAATTATAGCATGTTATAAGGGTATATACTGATTATCACCCCTAAACCTAAATTAAACAGTGTCCTCAATGTTTAAATAGTGCAAAAGAAAGAACTGTACAGAAAAGGAAAAACATAAAATAAAATGGAACGTTCAACCTGGTTTATGTACAAGGGTGGACCAATCAGGACGCATAGACGGGATCCTCCAGATCGGTTGCCTCAATGTCAGGCGGAAGTGGTTCAAGGAACGGTTTCAATCGCTGCCCATTCACTTTGAAAATGTTCTTGTTGGAGACATCTTCAAGTTCCACAGCTCCATGAGGGAATACCGTGCGTACTAGGAACGGGCCGGTCCATCGGGACCGCAATTTTCCTGGAAAAAGATGCAGCCGAGAGTCGTATAACAAAACTTTCTGACCCGGTGTGAATGACTTGCGCAGAATACGCTTATCATGAAACAACTTCATCTTTTGCTTATACAGCTTGGCACTGTCATAAGCCTCATTCCTTAATTCTTCTAACTCATTGAGTTGAAGTTTCCGTTGTGCACCCGCCTTGTCGAGAGAAAAGTTAAGTTTCTTGATAGCCCAGTAAGCTCGATGTTCTAATTCCACAGGAAGATGACATGGCTTTCCATACACCAGACGATAAGGGGACATGCCAATTGGTGTCTTATAAGCTGTTCTATAGGCCCACAAAGCATCATTCAATCTCAATGACCAATCTTTCCTTGACGGGTTGACCGTCTTCTCCAGAATGTGCTTAATTTCCCTATTAGAAACTTCTACTTGTCCGCTTGTCTGAGGGTGGTACGGAGTTGCAACCTTGTGGGTTATGCCATACTTGCGTACTAAAGACTCAAAGTACTTGTTACAGAAATGTGAACCACCGTCACTGATTATAGCTCTAGGGGTACCAAAACGTGAAAATATGTTCTCCTTCAGAAATGAGAGTACCACCTTGTGGTCATTCGTCTTGGTTGCAACAGCTTCAACCCACTTCGAAACGTAATCAACAACAACTAGGATGTATAATTTTCCTTCAGAAATAGGAAATGGACCCATAAAGTCAATCCCCCACACGTCAAATAGCTCAACGATCAAAATCGGATTCAACGGCATCATGTTTCTCCTCGAGATACTTCCTAGTTTCTGACAGCGCTCACAAGCAATACAATACTCATGGCAGTCTCTAAACAGCGATGGCCAGTAAAACCCACACTGCAGGATCTTTGCAGCGGTCTTCTTGGCACTGAAATGCCCTCCACATGCTTGGTCATGACAGAAAGATATCACATCTTTGTCTGTTCCATGTCGGGTACACATCTCCTAATGATTTGGTCTCGGCAGTACTTAAACAAATATGGGTCGTCCCAAAGGAAATGTTTAACTTCAGCCAAGAACTTGGAGCGGTCTTGTCTCGACCAATGTGAGGGCATTCTACCTGTAGCAAGGTAGTTAACAATGTCGGCAAACCAAGGAAGGTTTGACACAGACATCAATTGTTCATCAGGGAATGATTCTCTAATCAGCTCAGATTCATCAATAGACTCACTAATTAATCGGGACAAGTGATCAGCAACCACATTCTCACAACCTTTCTTATCACGGATTTCGATGTCGAATTCCTGTAATAAGAGTATCCATCGAATAAGGCGAGCTTTAGCATCCTTCTTAGAAAGAAGATACTTCAAAGCCGCATGGTCAGTGTATATGATGATCTTAGATCCTATCAAATAAGATCTAAACTTGTCTAATGCAAATACCACGGCAAGTAACTCCTTCTCGGTAGTCGAATAGTTGAGTTGAGCATCATTAAGAGTTTTACTAGCATATATATCACATATGGTAGTCTATCAACACGCTGTCCTAAAACAGCGCCAACGGCATAATCAGAGGCATCACACATGAGTTCGAACGGTAGTTCCCAGTTGGGTGGTTGGACAATAGGAGCTGAGGTGAGGAGAGTCTTGAGTTCTTCCCATGCCTTCACACAAGCAGCATCGAAGTTAAAGACAACATCTTTGACAAGTAGATTACACAAAGGTCTTGAGATTTGGCTAAAGTTTTTGATGAATCGCCGGTAGAACCCAGCGTGACCTAAAAATGATCGAATACCCTTCACAGAGTGGGGTTGTGGTAAATGTTGAATGAGGTCGACTTTAGCTTTATCTACTTCAATTCCTTTTTCCGAAACGATGTGTCCTAGAACTATGCCGGAGTTTACCATGAAGTGGCATTTTTCCCAGTTTAAAATCAGATTCTTTTGCTTACATCTAGACAACACAAGGACCAGATGGTCCAAACATTCATCAAAAGAGGAACCAAACACAGAGAAATCATCCATAAAGATCTCGAGAAAACTATCTATCATGTCTGAAAAAATGCTCATCATGCAACGCTGAAAAGTAGCAGGTGCATTACACAACCCGAAGGGCATACGTCTAAAAGCAAATGTCCCAAATGGACACGTAAATGTAGTTTTTTCCTGATCTTCGGTGCAATGTGAATTTGGTTATAACCGGAAAAGCCATCTAGAAAACAGTAGTGACTGTGTCCAGACACACGTTCTAGCATTTGGTCTATGAAGGGAAGGGGGAAGTGATTTTCTTGTTACTGTGTTCAACTTCCTGTAGTCGATACATACTCGCCATCCTGTGGTTGTACGTGAAGGGACTAACTCATTCTTTTCGTTCCGAACTACAGTAATGCCTGACTTCTTAGGCACAACTTGAATGGGACTAACCCATTTACTATCTGAAATCGGATATATGATACCCGCATCAAGTAGCTTCAAGATCTCACTCTTAACAACGTCTCTCATGTTAGGATTAAGTCTCCTTTGCATTTCCCTAGATGGTTTGGCATTCTCTTCAAGATTAATGTGATGCATGCAAATGGTGGGACTTATCCCTTTGAGATCTGAGATGGTCCATCCTAAGGCTTCTTTCTGCTCCTTAAGTACTTCTAAAAGCTTGTTTTCCTGTTCTATGTTTAATCGTGAAGAAATGATAACAGGTAAAGTATCAGAAGGACCTAGAAATGCATACTTCAAAGTATCAGGTAATGGTTTCAATTCCTGTTTGGCCTTAGGAGACTCATCCGAAGATATAACAGACTTCTCAGAAAGTGGGAGTTGTTCCACTGTAGTCTGCCATTTAGTGATGTCCATTTGAGGTACAGATTCGAGCAAAGATTGGACTTCACCAATGTATTCATCATCATACAACTCCAAGTTAACATCTTCCAAACATGCTTGCAAGGGATCTTTTGACATAATGCCAGTCAATGAATCTTGTATCAAACTCTCAATCATATTGACCTCATGTACATCCTCATCATCAAGATTCACATGCTGTTGACTAACATTAAACACATTCAGCTCTACAGTCATGTTTCCAAAAGACAGCTTCAACACTCCATTACGACAATTGATGATCGCATTAGACGTCGCCAAGAAAGGACGTCCTAAAATGACAGGAATGTGACTATCCGGGTTTTGTACAGGTTGAGTGTCTAAGACAAAAAGTCTACAGGAAAGTAGAACTTATCAACCTTAATCAAAACATCCTCAATTACACCTCGAGGGACTTTGACGGATCGGTCCGCCAATTGGAGAGTTATGGGTGTTGGCTTCAATTCTCCAAGACCTAACTGCGCATAAACAGAATATGGCAGGAGGTTCACACTTGCACCTAGATCTAATAAAGCTTTATTGACCATGTGGTTTCCTATAGTGCAAGAAATTGTTGGACAACCTGGGTCCCTAAACTTAGGTGGAGTTTTGTTCAGAATGATGGAACTCACCTGTTCAGCTAAGAAAGCACGTTTGTGCACATTAATCTTGCGCTTTTGAGTGCACAAGTCTTTGAGGAATTTGGCATATGCAGGGATTTGCTTAATTGCCTCAAGAAAAGGAATGTTGATGTTGACTCTTTTGAACAGTTCTAACATCTCATTGTAGTGGGTGCTTATCTGTTGGCGAACTAACCTCTGAGGATATGGAGCAACATGAGCATTAGGAGTTAGAGGGATATTCACAACAGTGGGATTGTCGGCTTCACTAATGTGCTCAGGCTCCTTTTCTAAGTTGGAGGTGTTCTTTGGTGGTGCAGGCAATGATATGTTTGGCTCAGATTCATTTGATTGTGGTATGCCTACATTGTTCTCAACAATCTTACCACTTCGGAGAGTGGTGATGGAATGAACTTGATCGGGTGAGGTTTCATTGTAAGATGATGTGCCTGCTTGAAATATCCTCTTTGGATTTTGTTGGGGCTGGCTAGGAAGTTTACCCTTTTCTCTTTTATTCAGTGCATCGCAAATTTGACGCATCTGTAGTTCTAGAACGGAGACTCGTTGATCAGTTGCTTTCTCATTTTTCATCAGATGTTGGGTCAACTGATTGATACTCTCTTCGATGCTAGACAATTTCTTGTCAGCAGTGTATTGAGGGTACGACTGTTGTTGAGGATTTTTAGGGTATTGATAGCCTTGATTGTTTTGATAGCTTTGAGTGGGTTGAGATGGTCCTCCTTGAATGGGTCCTTTAGACCATGAAAAATTGGGGTGGTTCCTCCATCCTGGGTTGTAGGTCTGTGAATAAGGGTTATGCTCTTGTTTTTGAAACATAGCATGTGCCTGTTCCAGCCTAGATTCTTGGAATGCATGCATTTCCGGACAATCACTGACCTGATGGTCAGAACCGTTACATATAGCACAGATAGCCATTTCGACATGTTCACAAAAAGCAGTGGTAGAAGGTTTTACGTTTTTCTGAAGTTCTAACGCTTCTATTCTTCTTGCTAGTGCTGCCATTTTTGCATTTCCCTCAAAATCAGACTCAATTCTATGGACCTTATCTACAGGTGTAGTCTTTCTAGGTTCACGAATGGACTCCCACTGTTGAGTTTTTTCAGCAACTTCAATTAGGAAAGCCCAAGAGTCATCAGCACTTTTATCTGTGAAGAGTCCATTGCACATAGACTCTACAATTGTCCGGGTGGAGACATCTAAACCTTCATACAAAATTTGCACAAGTCTCCATTTTTCAAAACCATGATGGGGACACTTAAGCAACAATTCATTGAATCTCTCAAGATATCTAGCTAAGGTTTCACCTTCTAATTGTACAAAGCTGTTCAGACTTTGACGAATTGTCGCAGTCTTGTGATTAGGGAAGAACTTTTTGAAAAACTCTTGTGTGAGGTTGTCCCATGTCCTAATTGACTGTGGATGTAAAGCATACAGCCATGACTTGGCCTTTTCCTTCAAAGAGAAAGGGAATAGTCTCAATTTTAGGGTTTCGTCAGACATCTGAGTGAAACGTATAGTTCCACAAATCTCCTCGAATTCTCTCACGTGATGGTAAGGGTTTTCATTTTCAATTCCTCTAAACACGGGAAGCATTTGTATTGTGATCGATTTTAGCTCATAATGACCAGTAGCTTCTGGTAAAACAATGCACGAGGGTTGACTTGTCCTTGTGGGATACATGTAATCCTTGAGACTACGTGGTTCTTCCATTATCTCAGGTTGGTCCGGTGTGTTTTCCTCAGAAGATGTGGGTATGTCAATTGGGTCTATTGGATTGACTCTAATTAGTCGGTTTGATTGGTCTCTAAAGGTCACAACCATATCCTAATAAGATCATTGATCGATGAAATAACATCTAACAAGCCCACAGTCAATGAAAAAAACACGACCTAAAATTTGGTTTTGTTGGGTTTTGGTTTCACAATGGGTTTTTGTTTATAAAATGTAGAGCCCAAATTTTTGGTTTGAGAGGGTTAGAAACTTTGGTTTAAAATGGGTTTAGAAAATTTTTGGATTAATTGGGACAAAGCCCAACCAACTAAAAGGCTTTTGGTTCTTGGGTTCTTTGAAGAATTTTGGTGAGAAAAATCTTAACTCACGGCCCAACAGAATTGTTTTTAGGAGCCCAATGGATGGGATAAAAACCTATAGTCCAAATTAAATTGCAAGCCCACAATAGAAAAGAAAAAATAACAAACAAATAATTACAAGCCCATAAAAGAAAGAGAAAAAGAAAAAAAAATAAAAATTATTACAAGCCCAAAATAAAAAAAATAAAGAAAAAGAAAAAGAAAAATTATTACAAGCCCAAATATAAATACTTAAATACAAGCCCAAAGAAATTTAATGAGGCCCAGTTGGGTTAGCTCATGGGTTAGGCTTACTTGATTTTTGGAGGGAAGTCCAAATTTGGGCTTTTTATCCCTTTTTGTTGCACTAGCCCAGTTGGGCTTGGATCTTCCTTAGCAACCTTAATCAACAGCTCAGCAGAATTGCACCAGCAGCTTCACAGCAGCAGCAAGCAGGAGGGAGCAGCAACAACAGCAACAGCAGCTTCACAGCAACAGCAACAGCAGCTTCACAGCAACAGCAACAGCAGCTTCACAGCAGCAGCAACAGCAACAGCAGCTTCACAGCAGCAGCAACAGTAGCAACAAACAAGGAAGTTGCAGGTCAGGAACAAGCAAGATTAACAAGAAAGAAAACAGAAAACAAGCAAACCGCTACCGAGTCCCCGGCAGCGGCGCCAAAAACTTGGTAGCTCAAGGAATGAGACCTAAAAACTACAACCTATGTTTTACCTACAAGTATACAGGGTCTTGATGAAGATAGAATGTAAATAGAGATTTGTCCACAGGGACTTGGAGGATTTGCTAAAGTTTTCTAAATTTCTAAAGTTATCTGAATTCAAAAGAAGGTACTAAGGCTTTTGATTCCACTACTTGACCCTAGGCTAAGGAAATTATGATGCAATGTATGTCTTGTTCTTTCATGAAAGACTACAATGAGGATTATACTAACTATCCTAACCAAATTACCCCTAGCATCAGTTGTCTTTAATCAGCACAACTAATCACAGGCATTTAGCTCCTCTAGCTAGTTTAGCTTAAGGCAATCTCTATAGTGGATTGAATTCTTGGCCAAAGACCTAGCTCCACTCCTAGTATCAACTGTCTTCTAACAGCACAGGTGATCACAAGCAGGTAGCCCAAATGGCTAAGCATTCATCCTAAGGCAATTCAGCTCAATAAAAGAACATACAAATACATTAACATTCCTAGCATATGATCAAGAGCTTCCTCTAAACCCTAGCAAGTGAATTAGAACATGGACATGCTTGTAATCATGATACTAACAGGTATAAACATGCTCCACATTACACAACATACAATTCACATTCAACCTTTATGCATAAGAAAGATTCAACATGGATGAATTGAAAATGAATTTTGAAATTAATATTGAACTGCAAATATTGCTCACTGGCTAGCCCAGAGATGCCGAATTTCACAACCCCTAACACCCTTTTATAGTTACAACAAAAAAAATTCCAAAATCCCCAAATCAGTGAAATTAGGGTCTGACAAAAAGTGAGATTAAATCACCTAATACATTGAAAACTACTCGAAAACTTTCACCCATGCCCCTAATTAGACGTACACTAACTTTCCCCCAAAAATCCCCAATTTATGAAATTAGGGTTTTACAAAAAATCCTTACGTAATCTCTGAAAACGACTGATAGCTCTCACCCATGCTTCCTTCTCGTCTGCTGATGCTACCCATGCCTTCGATTTATCCTCTAACCTCACCTATTTCATCAACTCCTAACCTAGGGTTCCTGTGAGATGAAACGATTAGGAGGTGATGTAATAAGTAGCTAGAAAAGTAGGTCTTGGTTGTTAGAAGTGATGATGGATCGAGTGGTGGTGGTTGAGTGATTTGTGGGTTATGGTGGTGGTGATGGAGACAGCTCGCTGTTGCAGAAGAGGGGAAGAAGGAGATGAACGAAGAGAGAAGGGGGTTGTTTGGTTTGGGTATAGATATTTAGTGCTCGGGTGTTGGGCGGTTGTAGCAAATTGGATGAACAGCGAGGATGAGCCGTGGGATGTGGAGATGATGGATCGATCTAACGACGAGATGGAAGGAAGCGAGGAGCGACCGTTGGATGCGAAAGTACAACGAAACTGACGGCTCAAGATGGAGTTAGGTGCTATAGTGTTTTTCAGGAGCTTCAGATTTTGATGCACTATGATGAAGCGACCGTAGGATGCTGAGATGATCCAATCTGACGGCTGAAGATGAATGCAGGTATGGATATTGGAAATGGGTTTGGGTGAGGGTTTTGGGCCTTGGGTATGCCAAGCCCATATCTTCTTTAAGAACAATTCTTCCTTTTCAAGCCCACTTCTAGCCTTTTGGTCTTGTGCACAACATTCTTCACGGCTTCCTTGTGTAATTCTTCCCGGCTTTTCACTACTTTTCTGCTCTTTTCGCTCCACTATTCATCCAAACTTTATTTATTACCTAAAAATGCAAAATTAATTAATAAAAATATTTATTCTTGAAAACAATGAAAATACAGAATATGGGATAAAATGTAGAATTAATGCACAAAAGATGAGTTAAATGCCAAGAAAAATATATAGAAATATGCACTTTTTAGCACTCATCAAGGGTCATACTTCCCAACACCGTCGTGATCTTGAAGCCTACGAAACTTGGGTTAAGAAAGATCGTAGTGCACGCCACACTATGTTGAGTAGCATGCACAATGATCTTATTGGAGAATATGAGGATTTTCCTATTGCCAAGCAAATGTGGGACCAGCTAAAATTTGACTTTGGTGGTACGTCCACCACTAGACTTCGCAGCTTAGTGCTGAAATTTGAGGTCTACCGAAAGGATCCCAAGCATTCAATGACAAAACATCTAAGAAGGATGTCGTCAATGATTCGTGAGTTGAAATATGCTGGGAATGTTCTAAGTGATGAACAACAAGTTTTAGCTGTGATAAGGTCATTGCCTGATTCTTGGGTGCATATGAAGCAAATTCTGACTCATAATGAAAGCATCAAGAATTTCTCTGACATATCTCGACACGTTGAGCTTGAAGCTGAGCGCCAAGAGGCGACACGTGTGGCTACCTTGTATGCTCAAGGTGAGCGCAAACCACAAGGGAAGCGCAAGAAAAATAGCCAAAGGGATGCTGAAAAGGCAGAAAAACCATCTAAGCGCCGTCGTGGAAAGCGTGCTGGAAAAAGAGACAAATCTAAGATGAAATGCTATAACTGTGGAAACAAAGGACACTTTGGCCGTGAGTGCACTGAGCCGAAAAAGGTACTTTGTTCATTTAACTCTGTTTACACATATGTGTGTTCACATGTAATGGTTGCTCACTCTCTCCCTGAATGGATTGTAGATACGGGAGCAACAAAACATGTAGCTCGAGATCGAGCGGGGTTCGTAGATTATCGACGTATTTCACGTGGTACATATAGAGTTTATATGGGCAATGGCACATGTGAGGATGCTATGGGAATTGGCACATATCATCTCTCTATGCGCTCTGGACGCATTTTAACACTTCACGATGTGTTATACGTACCAGGAATCCATCATAATCTACTTTCAGTTATTTCTCTTCTTAGTTTAGGGTACTCTTTTAAAATAGAAGACGGTAGGTTGGACATATTGTTTTATGGTACTTTGTTTGGACATGGTTATTTATGTAATAATTTCTTTAAATTAGACTTGTTTAATTCTATTTCTTCTGAGACTTTAGTGTCTGAAGCTAGTAGTAGTAGTGTTATTGACTGTGTGACTTGGCATGCTAGACTAGGACATATCGGGCAAGATAGGATGACTCGGTTAGCTCGAGAAGTCCATCTAGGCTCACCCGCTAAAGTTTCCTTACCCGTGTGTGAACCTTTTCTAGAAGGAAAAGCTTGTAGAAAACCTTTTGGTAAAGCCAAACGTGCTGCTCAACCTCTTGAGCTAGTACATTCTGATATTTGTGGACCTATGAATGTTAAAGATAGACATGGTTATTCTTATTTTCTCACATTTATCGATGATTATACGCGATTTGGTTATGTATATTTGATTGCTCACCGCTACGAAGCCTTGGATTGTTTCAAGCGCTTTGTTGCAGAAGTTGAGAATCAAACTGGGAAGAGTTTGAAGACTCTCCGTACTGACCGTGGACGCGAATATTTATCCGATATGTTCAGAGAATTTTGTGAGACTAAGGGAATAACTAGACAGCTTAGTATTCCAAATACTCCGCAACAAAATGGTGTTGCAGAGAGAAGGAATAAGACATTATTAGATATGGTTAGATCAATGATGGCACAAGCCAACCTCCCAATATCTTTCTGGGGGGATGCTATTATGATTGCGGCCTACATTTTGAACCGTGTCCCAACTCAATCGGTTTCTTCTACGCCATATGAACTTTGGAAAGGCGAAAAACCTAATTTAGTTAATCTGCGCCCATGGGGTTCAGCTGGTTATGTTCACAACACTTCTCATGTGTATGGAAAGCTAGGTCCTAGAGCAAGAAAGCTTGTCTTTATAAGATATTTTGATTGCTCAAAAGGATATGTGATGTATGGTGAACATCCAAGTGGAGGGATTAATGAGATAGAGTCCAGAGATATTGTTTTCATTGAAAATGATTTTCCTCGAATCAGTGACATTAACAAAAACTTGGAACTCTTTGAAATAGAAGAGAGTGAAGATATCTAAGCATCTTCGAACGAAGGTAGAGAATTAGTTTCTCAACCTATAATCGCTGAAGATAGTGGGAGTGGTCTACATCCTAGTGGGAGTGAACCGCTAGAGACACGAGTTTTTGAACCACGCAGAAGTGAGCGTGGAAAAGTACCCCGTCGTCACTTTGAAATTGAAGGGGGAATATTAATGTATGCTGCAAGTATTGAAGATGAGCCTACTTCTTTTAGAGAAGCCATCTCTTCAGTTGATTGCAATAAATGGATTTTTCCAATGCAATATGAAATTAAATCAATGGATAAGAATGACGTTTTGGAGTTGGTTGATCTTCCACCTGGGCGAAAGTCCATTGGAAACAAATTGTTCTTTAAAGTTAAACGCAAGGCGGATGGTTCAATCGAAAAATACAAAGCTCGTCTAGTGGCAAAAGGATATACTCAACAAGAGGGTATTGACTATGAGGAAACCTTCTCTCCCGTGGTAAGGTTTTCCCCAATTCGCCTCGTCCTTGCTATTGTTGCATATTTGGATTTAGAATTGTTCCAGATGGATGTTAAAACTACATTCCTTAACGGGGAACTAGACGAAGAGATTTACATGTCTCAACCAACGGGTTTTGAGGTCAAAGGACAAGAGCGCAAAGTTTGCCGTCTCAAACGTTCCATTTATGGCCTTAAACAATCGTCTAGACAATGGTATATGCGTTTCCATAAATCTATCACCTCTGCTGGTTATGAAATGATTGAGGAAGACCATTGTGTGTACATAAAACGATCCCAGGAAAGCATTCTTATCCTAGCCTTATATGTCGATGACATTCTATTAGCGGGTAATGATCTGGAAGGAATTGTCGCCACTAAGAAGTGGCTGTCCTCTAATTTTGAAATGACGGACATGGGTGAAGCTAATTATGTATTAGGTGTTAAGATCACGCGAGACCGCTCAAGAAAGACTCTTAGTTTTTCTCAAGAGACTTACATAAAAAAGATACTTGGGCGCTTTCGAATGCATGATTGCAAACCCATTGACACTCCTATGGACAAAGCATGTATCCTAAGTAACTACCAATGCCCTAAGAATGAAGAAGAAAAGAAATACATGTCCAATGTACCATATGCATCTGCGGTTGGGAGTCTTATGTACGTTATGTTGTGTTCTAGACCCGACATCAGTTTTGCAGTAGGGATGGTAAGTCGTTACCAAAGTAACCCTGGACCAGATCATTGGAAAGCAGTTAAAAGGATATTTCGTTATCTTAAAGGGACTGCTAATCTCCCTATTTGTTACCATGGTGAAGACATTAGACTCAGAGGATTTAACGATGCCGATTGGAGCAACGATAGAGATGAGTTTAGATCCACTTCAGGATACATTTTTAAACTTGGAGGTGGTGCAATCACTTGGTGTAGTCAGAAACAAAAGTGTATTGCTCTATCTACAATGGAAGCAGAGTGTGTTGCACTTGCGGCAGCCGTCCAAGAAGCTGTCTGGTTGAGGAGATTTCTTAAGAGACTCGGTGTCTCGGAACACGCAAAAGAAGCGGTGTTGCTTCACAGTGATAGCACATCATCTCTACCATATGTGAAAGATCCTAAATACCATGGAAAAACCAAACACATTGGTAGGAGATTCCACTTTATACGCGATATGGTTGCACGAAGAAAGGTTGTTCTTAAACATATCTCCACAAATAGAATGTTGGCTGACCCTTTGACTAAGCCCATTCCGAAAATTGCTTTTCAATCTCACGTAGAGAACATGGGATTAAATAGGATTTGATATGTAGAACATGTGATAATGACATTATTATTATAAGTATTAATGATTTCTTAAATGAATATGTTTTTATAGAAATCATATACTTTTGATGTGTACACGGATATTAAAGTTGTCAGCAGGCAAGAATCGGCCTACTCACACAGGTGATTCGCCTTGGCGCTTAGAATAGCGAGCAAGATGAGACAAAAAAAGAGACGTTTTCCGGAATATATGTTTTTCGGAAAACCTCGTGCTTTTAATGGCAAACTTTTCTATACAACTAGAAGTCGCCTTAATATGTTTAAGATGAGATCTTACAAAGAGATAGATCATTAAATGTATCCACCATTTAATGAAGCCTGTTATACAATCAAATGTGATTTTCTGAACAATTACTATGTGAATGACTGTTGGAACAGAAAGTCAAGTTAGGCGCTTAAATGGCGACTAGACTAAGATCTGTATGGCGTATGCTTTTTATGCTGGACATGCCCATTTGAGTGGGAGAAACGCCATAGCATACACTTTGTGATGTATGTGCTAAGTCGACCGACTGTGAGAGCGATGAATGATTCCCCGCTTCATTGTTGTGTGAGCCACTAGATTAATATCCAATTCATTTACCCCTTTGACTTGAGTTTATGTCATGAAGAGGATACTTAATGATGCTACTTTAGCATGTTTTCTAATACGATGCAACTTCCCGTATGATGATACATGTCTAGGAAAGATGTTAAGTTGAATTGGAACGATGTGAATTTCTTGGAAGAAAATTTGATGATACACCATGAATTGTGACTCATAGCTGGCCAGCGTTTTTCGTCTGTCGAAAATTATGAGTACAATTGATAAAATGTACATGGGTGCAATACTGCTTGCTAGAGGGATTAAGAGTATTGTGTCAGGTGTAGTCAAATTATTTGAGGTAATGAGATACGAACATTCTTTGTGAAGGGTTGATGTCTCCATGCTGACTTGTAATGAGGTTCTAGTATGGAGCTCCCAAAATGAAGGTATCTCGGCGGTCGCACAAACTATTTACTAATATGAACATTTTTCTCTTAGGACTTTGATTGGGAAGCATGCTGGCGTTACACACACTATGTGTGAGTTGGAGATGTTGGAAATATGGGCACCCATGTGTTGTGCATGCCCAAAGTCCACCTTGGGTGGTTACATAAAGTCATGTGCTTGACTTTTCCAAAAGGAAAAATCCTTCTCCAACTAACCAAGCCATGGTGAAACATGTGTCTTGTTTCTTGCCACCATGTCTTTGCATGATGATAACAAGTGTTTAATCACTTACTCCATGTGTTTATCTCCATGCTAACAAGTGTTAGTACTTGCTCCAAGTGTTTGGTTCTTCCTTGACACTTGCCAAGAGAGGATGCTTGAAGTTTGAGTATAAATAGGCTTCTAGTTTCATTTGTTGAAACAACAATTAGAAGTAGTAGTGAGTTTAGCAAGAGATAAACCAAGTATGGAGATTTATCTAGATAGTTCTAAGTGAGCATTCAAGTTAGCTAGCAAAGTCTTCTAGTATTCAAACATTAGTTGTAGAATCACTAAAATTCCTTTGTGTCCTTTGGAGAAGAAGTAGAAGTTCTATACGGTATTTAGTTTGTGGAAATATAGTTTGTGCTCATTTTTGTGGCACCTACTCACCGCTGAGTTTGGAGGTTCAAGAACGTGAAACGCAAGTGATCCTTTGGTTCGACGTCATCCTCATTTGGAGCGATTACAAGGTACGAACTAATAACCCGCTTCCGCATTTGATATGTTCAACTTACATAAATATTTGTTATATATGACCAACACTAAGGTTTGTCAAAAGGCTTTTCTGGCTTTTTGTTTTTCCTTGAATTTTTTTTGCTTTGATTGGAGTTGTTTTCCCCTATTTTTGGTGTATTGCCTCGCGTACTGCTTGTGTGCTTCTTAATACAATTCCTTTTGATCGATCAAAAAAAAAAGAAGAAGGAAGAACAAATGTGATGGTGGACCGTAAATGGGTCCCAACAACGCTATCACAAATTACATTCATTCTTGGCTCACAAAATTGATGATCAGAAAGGATAATCATATTTAAAAAAAAAATCAACCACAAGATTGAGTGCAATTGAGAATGACGCTCAACGCAATAAGAATTACATTTTAGCTTGGATTCTAAGTTGTCTTCCATGAAATTTTGAAATATGGCTTGAGAAAAGCGTGGAAGACTCCGTCTTGAAAGCCATTAGACTTTGACATTTCACAAATTTTCCACCCTTAGAATAAGTTAGATTTTACCTTTAGACTTGACATTTCATCCAACGCGCAAGTGGCAGTAATTTTTGATCTCGCTCTATCGAAAATAAAGTTTCAGTTGCTAAATTAGTCTCAGGATCGTGGTTCATTATTATATCCAACCATGTAGTTTACGGCCGGCCAGCTGCAAGATTCATACATTTTTCAGCCATCTTGGATGCTCTAATAGACGGGGATCAAAGTATAGTTTTGTCGGTGGGTACCAAGTACCAACTACCAATAACCAAATAAGGTTCCAAGTCGTGGGAATTTTCCGCTAATGTTATACTCCAGCCTGTATATCTCCACTAGCAAGATTTAACTTCATTTCCTTGCCTTTTCTTCATCAGTTTTAAGAGATTTCTCTTGCAGCTATATAAAAGATCCCGTATAAGACAATAACCTATAAACCGTTAAGCCAACAAAATCTTTTTAGCCGAAAAAGGATAGCTGCATTTTTAAGATGATAAAGGTGGAAGTGACTTCGACAGATATCATCAAACCATCATCTCCAACACCAGATCACCTTCGAACCTACAAATTTTCCCGCTATGATCAAACCTACAGTCTGGTTTATGTTCCCATCATCCTCTTTTACGATGGCGGTAATGATAATTACCTCGAAAGATCTGGCCGGCTAAAAAATCTCTGTCAGAAACCTTGACCAGCTACTATCCGGTAGCTGGAAGGATAAAGGTGACAAGAATATGTCCATAGAATGTACAGATGAGGGCGTTACCTATATCGAAGCACGGGTGCAAGGTAACATTTCCGATTTTATGAACCGGAATGCACTTCAGCATCTCCTACCTCAAGATCTCCATTCCAAAAATATACTAACTGATAACGAACCTCTACTAATTGTTCAAGTCAACTCCTGTGATTGTAATGGAATAGCAATTTGTATCTGTATGTCACATAAGATTGCAGATGCAACAACTTTTGTCACATTCATCAATAGTTGGGCTTTAGCCGCCCGGAAGTACACCTCTGAATCAACTACGGTTCTACCGACGTTTGATTTGTCGTCTATGTACCCTCCATTAAATGGACTCAACTTCATGGGATCAAATGATCAACAGATTGTTTCTACAAAGAGGCTAGTTTTCGATGTCTCTAAAATTGCAGTGCTAAGAACCAAGTACAAAGACCCATCAAATGGAGAGTGCCCAACACGGGTACAGGCCGTTTCTGCGCTTATCTGGAAGGCTGCAATAGCTGCAAGTTCTTCCCCTAGACAAAGTATATCAACCCATGCTGTAAACATGAGGGGAAGAACAGAACCACCATTGCCTCGTCATTCATTTGGGAATCTTGCCATACTGGTGGTATCACAACCTTCGAGAAACGAAAGTGAAGGGGCAGAGTTGGCGGGTCTCATGAAGGATTCAATAAGCAAAATCAACTGTGAGTATATAAAGGCTATGCAAGGTGAAGAAGGATACTTAAAGTTCCAAGAGTCAATGGCAGTGTCATTCGCAGGATTTATGGAGAATGATGCTTACTTTTTTAGTAGCTGGTGTAAGATACCATTATATGAAGCAGACTTTGGGTGGGGGAAGCCAGTTTGGGCGAGTGTTGTCATGCTGCCATACAAGAATATAATCGTTCTGATGGATGACAAAGCTGGAGATGGAATTGAAGTGTGGATCGGGTTGGATAAAGAAGAGATGACTCTGTTTGAACGCAACCAAGAACTCCTCGATTTTGTCAGTTTTTCAGACTGAATTTGTTAGTTTTTCAGATTGATGATAAGGAAAAAATAGAATTGTAAAAAAGAAGAGAAAAGAAAGTAATTTATGCTTATGAAGCCAAAGGTCTTTTGTTCGACGATCTAGTTGTTGGATGCCAACATGATAACTGTTAGTTTTAGCTTATGCTTCTGATCTTGTGCTGTCCGACTTGTTTCTTGTTGTACTGCCTTAACAGGTATGAATGGATAACTCCAGACAATGCATATTATATGTACCTGTTCTGTTCCAGTGTTGTTACCGAGTGTGAAAAACCTTAACCTCATCTGAAACAAAATGTAATCTTGGAACTAATATTGAACAACTTATTACTGCAAGTTATCGAAATGGGATCAAGTAGCAAAACAATACTGAGAAAATCAGGTTAATATATTCAAGTGAGAACTGCAGTGAGTAAGCTAATAAAAAAACGATTTTACAGGAGCGAGCAATCACACTAAAAGATGGGCGCGAACTGAAAATCATTGAACTTCAACATCTATTATTTACCCGAAACATCTGTACTCAAGAAGACCTTGTGTGCTTCTGAAATGTTGTGTACCACACTCCGTATATGTCGTTTCAATGAGAAATTTTAAGAAAGCTTCACATTCTGTAGCAAGATGCAATTTCCAAATAAGTGTTGGAAGGGTAGTAACTACACTAGATTATGACTTGGACATCACTGCAAACTTACAGAAATGTATGCAGTTATCTGTAGGTTGATTGGTAACATTATTTGAAAGACCAATCAATAAAAATGATGATTGAGACTGAACAACAGTGAATAGCAATACAGGATAAGCAACAATAGCAATTCAACTCACTTACATTACAATTGCTGAGCAGTGCACAAAGAACCGCTTTTTCGTTGGCACAAAGAACCGCTAAGTTTGATTCATTAAAGTAGAATTCATGTCAGATTCTTAAAGATAACGAAGGATTTTTTTATTTTTTTTAGCATTAAGGATCAGTTCCGCCGAGTACAATTACATGAACAACCAAATATAGTTTCTGTCTTAGCATATGCCATCTTTCTTCTCAGCTCAAGATTGAGTAGTTAAGCGTTTGTAAGATTCGATCAGGCACTTCCTCTATATGTACAAGGACAAACCTCTCCAGAAATTTCTTCTCTGGTATGTCCATAACTGATAGTAAACTTAGTGTTGACTTCACCAACCGCTTGGATTTCAATATCTTCAATACCTCATACCGTGGTTTCACCCTCTTCTCCAAGCTATAGCTAAACAATGTCGGCTTCGATGAAATATCCGTATGGCTGTAACCAAGCTCCTCTATAAAGAAATCCGCAACGGCTTTCACTTTCTGCTCAGAAACCCCCAAGCAATAGGGAGACTTTTTAAATGCAGATACAATATCTGACTCCGACCAACCATACCTCTCAAACATTTCAAATTTCGCTTTAACAGTAGCTTCGTTCATGCAACTTAACACAAATAAAGCATGAATAAACATTCCAGAACCCTTCTTGAACCCGAATTTCTCTGCCCGGGATACATTATTTTTCATCTGGTCTGCTTTTAGTGTGAAAAACCTTGGATACTGTAACATAAAACTTGAAATCCTTTCATCACGAACACCACATTCACTTAAAATCTCGACATTAGCACCAATTATCTTTGGAAGGTCCATAGTAAGTAGCCAATTACTTTTCTTGAGAGCCTTAACAATATTGGAATTAGAATGAAAATATGACTGCAGAAAGTTTATATTGGGTAAAAGAGTTGTATCAATACTGTATGCAAGAATGGATGGGTTTTTGTGAATGAGGTCAGTAATATCAGAACTGGATAAACCCAGCTCTTGAAGAAGAGTAAATTTAGGTTGAAGGGTTTTAACTTTTGTTGAAATCAATCTGGGGTACCTTGAAATGATACTGTTAATGTAAGAATCAGAGAACCCATTCTGCTTCAGAAAATCTGGAACATTATTTATATCTGTTGAGTTGATTTTGGTTGGAATTAGTTTGTCTTTTTTGAGACTAAATGAGTTGATGAAACTATTTCTTCCACTCAAAAGATGAATGTTTTTAGACAGAGTATACATTATCTTATCTCTAATAATAGTTACAGATTCTCTACTAAGAACTAGGCAGATACAAGAACTTACCTTTTTTGCTCTGAAATCTTAACGTGTGTGGAGATTTTGAGGTTGAGATGTTCAGAGACAGAGTTCTTTCATTTCCTTGTAAACTTCAGGCTGTAGTTGAACTTCCTTGGATAGAGTTCTTCTCTGGGTATAACCCAGTTGGCGGCCAGGTGGTAGATTTTTGTTTTTTGGTGCAAATAATAGCCAGGTGGTAAACTTGTATTGCGAAATGATATATATCCCGCGGGTCCAATCCCGCGGGTTATCCCGATTTTGGCTTCGGAAAGTCTAGATTCACGAGGAGAAAATCACGTTGATATCACCGTGAAAAAATCACTGTAATATCACCAATAGACACAAAAAAAAAATGGTGGGGCCCACTGAAAAACAAAAACCCACCCCCTTTGTCTCCTGTGGGGTCCCCGGGGCTGTGTATACCGGTGCTGTTTTGGCTTTCGTGAGAGAGGGGGTGGAACCCACTCTTAACCCACCCCCTGCAAACCACCGAGCCACAGGGGGATTCACATTTCGAACGCCATCTATTGAAGTCATCGTTAGAAGCAAAGATCTTTGGAAAAAGAAGGCGGGAAGAACTGACAGTAAAGATCTTTGGAAATGCAAGGGATTCTCTCTAAATAAAGTCTTTCTCTTGCCCCTCTATAGGAATTCTTGCAGTGTGCGACATATAATGTTCAGACTTCCCGTCTATACTCTTTAAGTAAAGAATCCTTCATTTCACCTGTTCTTTTGCCAATTGATCCTTCAACTACGAGTGTTCGCAGAGAACAGTCAAGACTTTGTTTTTTTTATTAAGCCAACATAAGATACAATCGTGACTTAAAAATATACAAGAATGTTCAGAAGTCAGACCGAGTATTCATATGTGAGGATGCAAGTCATTGTCAAAACAAAAACTATTTGAACATCAAACCAGAACCTAATAAGATACATTTATACAAGTGGAGAGAGCAATTATCAGCAAGAATCTTCAAGATACTTGAGCATGGTAACGATGAGTTTGCTGGGTATTATGAAGTTAACCTTGTTCTTTGTATGGAGTCCAAATGAGTTTGCTAACATCAACATCAAGGCCCCCCTGTCCGGCTGCTTTTAAATGCCGATCAAGTACCTTAGGATCTGCACAAATTGCATGCTGCCCTTTCCTGTACTGGATCAGGTCTAGACCCTGCAAGGTGGTCAAAATATCGTCTGCTTTTATGGCAGTCATGTCGCTAAGCTCCTGAAAACACAAGCGTAAATCACTCAACCCATGTTGGCATGTCTTCGCTTGGATCCTATAGTTAAATGTAGAAAAAGAAAAACAGTTAAAATTATGGGTATCATGAAGGTGTACCTTAATGGAGATATTGCTCTTGTGCTTTTTCAGGATGTCAAGAAGCACCCTTGTCCAGTATCCTCTGTAGCTCAGAAGTCCTAGGTCAGAAAGTGGCCTCTCCGGTGTCCCTACTTTGCCTTCTTTCTTAGAGAGCTCATAAGCTGTTTTATGTTCTATACATATTAGCAACTTTGGAATAGATAATAATAAATTATCCAGAATTGCTTTACCATATATTTCAAGTGCACAATGGTCGCAAGGATTAATGAAAATAAATAGCCAGGCATAGATTAAGAAGTTTCACATTACACGAGTTTTTAAATGGCAGGCTCACTAATTGTACAACAGATGTTCTTTGTGGCGATATAATTCAGAATATCAGATGAAGAAAATAAGAACTCATCAGAAACAAAGGGGAATACATGAAGAAACAGTAGGCAGAAAACTTACAAAACGCAATTAGAAACTTTCCATAGCCTTTCCTTTGATAGGGAGGAAGTGTTAAAATGCACGCCAAATTATAGGATTCCTCAGAATGTTTCTCCTGCATCAACCGTGGTAATTTAAATTTAGTCCGCCCAAAGACTCATTACAAATTGTTCTTCCGAGTAATGCCCTTCTAAGAGATGTATCTTTTACTCTGACCTTTCCTAAGAAATATATCCAATGAAGAAAAATTAGAGACTGTGACAGCCACTATAAACAGATGCTTACCTTTGAGAAATATCCAACCATGTGACATCCTCTTTCATCACATTCGCAAAGAACATAGAAGAGAAACAGATCAACATCATAGTAAAGAGTCTTGTGATCGAGAAACAGTTTCGCTAAGTAGCACAGATTTTGGCCGTAGACCTTGTTCTTCTTGCCATCAACCTGTTCAAGATGTTCGGACTCAGATGAGCTACATCGATTGGAAAAATATAAATGTAAAACATAACAGGATAATTCATTATATTGCAAAATACCTGTGTTACACCGATACGCCTAAAAAAAAAATCAGCCGTATCGATACGTATTTACACGGATACGCGTACTAATACTCCCAATACTTCAAGATACAACTCAGTTAGAAACCTTTGACTAAATATTAGATCTCAATATCTTAATATTAGAAAATTAGGTATTTTACTAGATTCTATGAGAAGTTTTAACTATAGTGACAAAATATTAGTTCCAAATCTGTCCACTGATCTTGCTCTAGACTTTCTTCCTTTTTATCCTGACATTTTCTCTCCAGTGAGGTTAATCATACATGCATGTATTTTGTTAAGTTTGTATCTTATATATATAATATATATATGTTAAACTACTGATATGCCGTATCGCTGTATTTTAGTTTTTCAAGTTGGTGTATCATAGTAGCGTATTGGTATCTTGTATCCGATACCGTATCCGTACCGTTGCAACACAGCAAAATACCAAAACAATGAGAAGACTGTAAAACGAAAAAGGATGAAAAATGAGACAGGCAAAGTTCTTTCTCTGGATGCATTAGGAGCTAGTTTGATCGAATGACCAAAAGTCCTCATATTGTTTATGCCTGTGCGACAGACGTAATTTTCAACCGTCCAGATGGTCACTTGGATTCTTGCTTCACATATTTTGTAAAAGATTAAACAGAAGCTAATAAGTAATAACATTTATTTTGTGAAAGATTAATAGAAGCTAATAAGTAATAACATGAATAACCCAAGTGGAGTGGTGAAGTAACAGCAGCTTAGCCATTTTTACTGCGAGTGAGTGTCACTGCAGATGCATCATTGTTTAGAAAGGAAGACTAGTACACCCTTTGAAATGTAACCTTCCTGCTTATACATTTATTCTTTCAACTGATATCAACCATATACATTTATTCTTTCAACTGATATCAAACAAGGTATGCCTATACAGGCTTGAAACTTATCTCTATATCACTCTTCTAGCTTATAATTGCTAAGGCGGGTTTCAGCAAGCAGTGAGAATATATTAGGGAGTGAGAGCTACTTTATCCTACAGCTCTTCTGGGAATGAAACTTATTATCATCTTTGATAAGTATATGTACTTTATTGCAGGTGCAAGAATGAAAAACTGCATAGCAGGTCAATACTCTTGACCGGAACTTTTATAACAAACCAACCAATTAATAAAAAGTTTGTAACTACAACTAAGATAGGCTACTTGCCTCAAACATTGAAAGTGTACCACTGCGATAAATTTCGTCACCAGGGGGATGCTTTAGATCACACTTCCTCTGCAGAGAAAAAGCAAACGAAATACAGTAAACAAACATCCATGATCTCCTTATCAAAAGAGGTTTTGTCAAAACATGTAACAGGTACAAATTTATTTTGTTGTATGAAACTGTAAATAGAACAACAAATAAAGCATAAACAAAAAGGATAGACTACAGGACTAAGTCATACTTGAAAAATAGCTAACATCAAGGCCCATGCTTCGTTGTACTTTATCATGACAACACATAATCAAATCAAACGGGAGGTGGTCTCTGAGAGTAGGTGCAGAACTAAATAACAGAGCTCGCACATTTGGAATGAGGTGATATGCGGCAAATAATTAAAATAAAAGACAACGCATCAATAGGGCTATAGCTTCCAAAGCAGAAAAAGAGAAGGAAACGAATGACTAGGTTTATCAAAGAATGGCAAGGAAGACAATTTAAATCACAGTAGCCCCTATAAAATTTTTACCAATTGCAGTATAAAGGACTTTAAAACAATTTCATGTGCTGGCAAAACCTGATCAGAAACTGAAGTTAACTCACCATATGCCTCTGAAGCTGTTCTTTACGCTTCATAAAATTGAGGCAGAATTCACAAAAGAACAGTTTCAGCGTATCATTGTATTCTGGTGGAAAAGGTGAGAAATACCACGTCTCGATCTCGTATCTCCCAAGTTCTATAGTTGCTATATTTTTGACTTTTGTGAATTCTTCGTGCTCACGCAAACTGGCAGCATCAAGCTCCTCATGGCCCTGCACATGATATGAAGAATGGAGACATGGAGTTATAGAGTTATACCAACTCAAAAGAACATTCTAAACGAACTAAGATGAACCAAAACTAAAGAAGAGAGTGTTCAACTCGTCAATTATTAGGAAATTTGGTTCCTAACAGAATGCCTGATCTTCCTTAAAAAGCAGAGTATTCAGCTTGAGAGAGACACATTGAAATTTAGAGTGAGGCTAGGTTTGGGTTTTCAGCTGTTCATAGTAAATATCCATGTAAAAAATGACAATCCACATTCTACATTTTCCCCCCTATACCAGCACTGAATTCCAAAACACAAGCAATAATCTCTTATATTTGCGAGTACATGACAATATTTGAATATCATATATGGTTATGGCAGATGGGTTCTATATAAAAAACAATTATAGACCCAAAAGTACAATTTTTAACAAACAATAAGTATGACAGCACACCATTTGGGGTCAGACAGATACATAAAACTATACCCACATGTATGGCCATGTCTGTATTCTGGTAATCTTCTAACTAACAATAAGCGACATACCTACTGGAGAACTGTTGAATGAATTCCTATGCTTACAAATTCAGGGTAGTTTGTGTTAGTTTTCCTATCTATGTACAAAAATGACTTTGAAAGAACTTCATGCGAAACCTACTAAACACAATGAATAATCAAGGAGGTCTTCCATCTTAGCATCGAACCGTTACTTCAACATGCTGTTATCTTAACTAAGTGTGAAAAGTCATTCGAATGTATAGAGGACAGGAGTAGGGAAAAAAACTTTTGCACATTAAAAAATGTTGTATCCTCTCAATATCATATCAGATGTCAAGCAGATACCACCATAAAAATTTAGTTTGCACATAGTTTCAATATGAAAATTTAGTTTGCACATAGTTTCAATATGTACATGTTATTAGATCTAAATACAAAGATAGATAAATGAAAAAGAGTAACAAATACAGGAAAAGGTATAATACCTCTAAGGATTCATAGTATGATAGTAAGATGAATATTTACTTACCTCGACATGTGTCTCGTCAATCTTACGCTTCTGATGGCGTGTCATTTTCAAACTTGTTGCCTTAAAAAAAATGTGTAAGAAATTTCCTCAAAGTTCAAGAGCGTAAGCACATCCAAGACAATTAAAAGGCAAAAAGACAACAGTACCTTGTCTTCAACTTTTTCATCGACATCAGTCTCTACCGAGTTCAAATCAAGTTGTTCAACCTTAACCCACTCATCAAGCCTCCTATTAACTATGAACAAAGCAAAGTCCATAGTTAGCAATCAACCTTTGAAAGAATTATAGTACAAAACAGAACAAACAAACACCTAATTGTTCAATCTGATCAACTTGCCGCCTTACCTTTAATTTCCCAAAGAATGCAATAATTACCAGAAAAACACACAAACAAACAAACAAAAACCTATTTACAAGTTCACATTAAACACAAAATATAAGCTATTCAAATCAAGCATGCCCCAACCCCAATTTTCAGAAATTATTCTATTTTTCAAGAAACTCTGTGAGTCATATACAAAATCCCTAAACCCTATTTTAACAACAACTTTTCGTTCTTGTATAACCTAAAAAAAAAAAAATTAAGCAAAAAAAAAAACAAAAAAACTTACATTCAGTGTAATGAACGTAGTATTCATAATCATTAGGACCACCACAAGGTAATCTTCTTCGTTCAATGACTTTAACAGGATGATATTTTCCATCTCTCCATCTACACATAACACGACTACCCACTTCAAGTGGAGAACCTCCTCCACCACCAGCGCCACCTAATCTTCTCCTCCTCAAAGAACCATCATTGTCAGGTGTTAATGGCTGCTGGTGCTGTTGTGGTTGTGGATGGGGATTTAAAATTTGATTTTGATTCTTTGAAGAAATTAATATCTCTCTTTCTTTGTCTACTTCCGTCGGAGCATCAAATCCATCTCCATGATGATTCTGTTGTTGTTGCTGCTGCAGTTGGTTTCCATTGCAATTAGCGTTTGTTCCATTCGATGTCGTTGTGGTTAGGGCTTCCAACGAACCCATTCTTCCCCTTTCTTTTTCAGGATTAGAACAGAAAATAGTTTAAGAAGAAGAAGATGCGCAGATCTGGGTTACGGGCACCAGTTCCGAATCAAAGCCGACCCTGATGTTAGGATGAGGACGGGCCCAGCTTAAAAGTTAATGGCACCCTTTAATTTAGAGGATGGCGCCTCCCGGTACTTTCTAGCGTTAAAATCTTCCAATTATGTTTGCGAGACGGGAGAGTTGAAGGTTATATAAGAAACCTGTTCTCAATAATTGACTTGTTGTATACATATATATAGAGTACGAATTACAGGACTTTTCTTGAATGCGAAGCAAGATCTATATAAAAAGGGAGTTCCTTTATATAACCCTAGAAAATACTAATCGTACCCCCATTAATTAGTTATGTTAGGTATAATTTTCTTTTTCTTTATTCTTGGATAGGCTAAAGTCGGACCCATGTCTCTACCCAAATTCAGCCAACTGGACTACCCCATTGCTAGACCCAATCCCGCCAAACCCCTCTATACAACTAACTAAATACAAATTTCTATTATGGTGGGGATCGAACTCCTGACTTCCTCCTTACTGGAGTTGATGGGATATCATTGAGCTATGCTCTTGGACCCTGTTAGGTATAATTTGATTAACATGAAAATTGTTGAATGATCAGAAATTTTTGATACCGATACCCCATTCAAAATTTGTTATGTAACCATATATAAACGAAAAAATATATATCTCTATATATTCGTTAAAAAATCCATTCAAATTTTTATTCTAAATACAGAATGTAATTCTAATTGAGATTATATATTCTGCCTAATATATAACATAATTTTAATTACGAAATTAATTGTGAGATATATAAGAATACATGTCATGGAAGAACATAGAACACTCTAGGTAAATCAACCATGCAATCCTTAGTATCCCATTTAGAAGATTTAGAGATTGAACCATATCATGAAGACTTGGGCAAGGTTCACAGGTTATTATAGAGAGCATGGACCTGGATGAGCCATCAATAAACACATCAGCTTCACTTATGGGCTTGTAACAATCACCAGACGACAATGGTTGGTCGAGATTGCAACCAATATTTGAGAACACTTAATCTGGTCGAGATTGCATCCGTTTTCATTCACTGTTCCGTTTTTAATTTCACTTAAATTTGTGATTCAAGATGCACATAATTTCAAAGAAAATCTTCAAAGGCATTTTAACAAACAGAGAAGGTGTAATGTACAAAAATGTAAGTCTTTCAAACTAGGCTAGATAAACTATAACATAAAATTAATATCAATATAAATCCAAGGTGGAGTCTTTGTCAATATCTCTACTTTCCCTTGATGAATCAGACAATCACCACTAATACAGAAGCAAGAAATCAACCAGATGAAAAATTAAATTCCCAACGAAAACAATTTAAAAGCCAAAAGTAGGGTTTTTTACGAGCTAACATTCATTGTATACATTCCACTATTGTTTTTGTCACGTATCCCAAAAGAAAATTTAAGGTTTGAGGATTTACAGACATAGGGAGGAAGAAAGAGAACTCTATTCCTGAAGAGATAAAGATACATGAGTTTGTGTTTCTATTTAAGATTTGTTGTTTAAGGGTATGAAAAATTTATAATTCTGATGGGGTAGGTAGATAAATGTTGGGGGTATGTAGATAAATGGGTATCGTCAGTATTTCTGGGGGTATATACAAGAACACCCTATAAAAATTACAAGAATTATTACATGCAGTTTATAAAAAAAGACTTATGGATGCATGATATATATAGAAATTACAAGATATTATTACATGTAGTTTATAACAAAAGAAAAGGCTGGAAAGACCGGTCAGCTATGTTACGTATGTAACATTTCCGACACTCCCCCTCGATCGAAGTGGATGATCAATGATATTGAACTTGGATCAAAGAAGACAAAAGTGATATTTTGGTGTAGATTTTGTAAACACATCCACAACTTGATCTTTGCATCTTCTGTTGAACTGGCTTGAATATCGGGTCGATTCGTAGATGGTGGCAACAAACCTCTGGATTGATTCCCTCCATATCTTGCATTTTCCAAGCAAACACATCGATATGGTCTCGAAGTAAATCTTCCGGTCGCCTTGCTTCTTCATCGGTCAGCAACGTTTCTATCTTCATTATTTTTGGTTCTTCCTCCGACCTCAAGTTTAGTTCCCGAGTTGTTAGCAGTGAAGTTAGGCTTCGGGTTTTCAATAGGCATTGTGACATTTAATTGTTATGCGATTTAATTCCCACCCACCTTCGAGTAGGTGTTATCACAAGACTCTCCTCTTCTAGATGGTCCTCGTAACCTTCTTACCTCGTACCGAGGTCGGGTGTTTTCTTGATCCAAAGCCAGATTCCTTTGTTGCGGCTCCCTCATCATTTCCTCCTACCTCATTTGGTTTGCCAGTATCATAGCCAAAGTCGCATCAGTGCTTTCGTGACTTGATGGGTCGTTTTAGTGACCACTACACATTAATTGTCTCTTCCCGAGACGAATCTGTCTTAGCCTTTCTTCTTCTCGATCCACAACAGATACATTCAATATGAGATTCATGGAAGATAAGCAATCAAAGAATAACATAAGAACACAAAGATATACGTGGTTCGACAAGATTACCTACGTCCACAGGAGATAAAAATGAATCTTATTATTTCTCACAAAGATACAATAGTGGTAATGCTTAGTAAACTCTCAAGGATAGGTACACTTAGTCTCTCCCCTTGCTCACTCCACTTAAAAATCCTGCCTCACCTCATCACATCGCTGGGTATTTATAAGCAAGAGTCATGATACATCGAAACAATAGTGTTAAACTATCCTATCAACCTTGATGTTCCTTTCGGGTGAACCCTCTCGATGCTTGTTGATCATCGCTGTGGCCACCCGTTATATGTGTATCTCGATGATTCTTCGTGTAGCGCCCCCAAAGTTAGCAGCTGACTAATCCAAGTGATTAACTAAATAAAGAGGCGCTAAGCCTAAATCATTTACTTAAACATTCAATTAAGAAATCTGCTACAAAACTTAACACTAAACGAACCCCGCTCAGAAATATATATACAAGAACTCCTCTCAAATGATACATATACAATAGTCATTTGGTTTGCAAATAAAATTTACAACATAATAAATATATCAATATTTAACTAATTAACGGAATCAACTCCTCGAAGCTTTCGCTGCGCAACTCTGGTCTGTCTCTGAAACTGAAAGTGGGAATGGGTGAGCACATCATCCCTAAAAGGGGTACCCAGCAGGAATAACATTTCACTTTAAAGAAATCATGAGAAAGATTTGGAAAACAGTAACGTTTTCCCAAACATCGACAAGTGACCAAGTCACTCGAAATAAACAAACATGTATATGGACAAACTCCTTCGTCAAACAATGTATAATATGGTTGTGCAATTCCGAACTCGCAAATCCATACATAATCGTATGTATGGATGTCGACAGTTCCGAACTCTCAAACTTCCGACCAATATATCATAAAAGCTCTAGGTATAAATGTGAAGGAGCGTATCTTATATACCACACGTGGAAATTCTCATTTCCCACAACAATTCATGTGACAAACAAACATTACAATTCCTTTCCAAACCGTGGAAAGATTAACAGAATTCATAGAATTATTATCATAATGCAATTTAAATAAAGCATTGAATGCGTGACAAACAATGCATGAGTTGATAAACATAAACTTTTGTAAAAAAAACATAATGATTACAAAAGAGTTGAAGGTATTATCACCTCTTTTGATGACAAGCCACGCCTACCTCGAGATCCACGATCCACTGGTTCATCCTTTGAATCGATCGTTGTTAATAGACTAACTGCAAATGCAGTTGCAAGCTACAATCTTCTACGACTCTTTAATCACCATTATCCATAAGCTGAACTTCAGAAACACTACAACCACCACTAACCAATACATACACAACATTATCAACAACTTCTACAGCAACAACAATACCACCAGACTCCATTTGTGTGTCACATTTAAACTTCAGTTACCCTTTAATGTTACCACCTTCCATGTCTTCACCAGATTCATCAACAACATACATCACTACAACAACCTGCAACACCAGTTACATCTTCACAGGGAAATACTCATTTCATCTCTAAAACAGACTCAATTACAAGATACTCCTTGAGCAGTCCCAATGGCTCTGTGGTTGCATTTCTTAGAAACATTCATCTAACCCTAACCATTCCAGACTCAACAATATTATCATCTCCTCCTTCTCCCTGTAACTCACATCTATCCAATACTAAGACTAATTCTTAACACATCCAAACCTTGTAACTCAATCACAAGACTAAGCTATAATCATAACATCATCTGCATTTACTAATTCTATTCAGACAATACCTTCATCATTTCATATACTGCCTGCACTTTCATCTCTACCACCATTTTCATTTTTATTTCCGCCTCATTAACACCCGCACCCTAGGCTCCAATAACTGCAACTCTAGCTAGCCTTGCACCAGTGAATACATCACCGACAGTTTCATCTTTAAAGCCCTGTTACTCAAAACAACCACACTAGTTCATCTCCACATCCATTCCCGCATCAACCTCAGTTCAATTTCCAATTACACATAGGATGAAAATAAAGCAATTTAACTCAAACTACTATAATTAAGACAAATCGGAGACTTATCCAAGTATTAACATCCTTTGATTAATTACTTTAACACTTACTTCAGTTAAAATCTTAGAAATATCGTTTTAGACCTGGAATTCATCACCATCACCAACTTCATCATCTGAGACTTTGATTTCACATGCAACTCCATTCTAATTCTCTCAATTATTCAGTACCCATCTCAAATCCTCCTATTCAATCTTTATTCTTCCCTGAGCTTTCCCATGATCCGTAACTATCGAATCGGAGAAAAAACATGGAACCCTAACTTTCTAATTCATCACTGACTCAACTTCAGCCTTCAATTAAATAACAACCCCCTTTGTTATTCATCATCAACTACTCAAATCCTCTTTTCATTGATCAATTCTTCTATAACTTCAACTCACAGAAACCCTAACTTCTTCAATCGATAACCAAGAATCAACACCACTCTCATCTCTTCATAAACATCGACAACATCTTCTACTGCTCTCGCTCAACACTTAATTCTCTCAAGTCATATCTCAAATCATCTCTCGTTTTCGAACAGAGGAAGAGAGGAGAAAAAGATGAAAGATAAAGAAGAAAAAAGAAAGAAGAAAAACAAGAAAGAAATAAGAAGAGAAAAGTAAGTTTATCCGATCGATTTGGTTAGATAAGATCAAGGGGAATTCCACTAGAACAACCAGCAAAGGATAATGGAGACCACATGGTTTGATAAAAGACCATTTTGCCCTTCATACAAATCTGATAGTATCTTCTTCGTCCAGGATCTGAATGACACGTTCGAATAGTCTATTCTGTATAAATTTTAGAGACCTATTCAACGGTACTAGTTTCATATCTAGATCGTTGTTAGATTAGTTTCTTTTAATTAACGCTCGTGTTAGACTAATCGAGTTATTAGCGGCTAATTCGTCAATTGACTGGTCTAATAGCGTTGACGAGCTTCAGGGTTCTTACATTCTCCCACATTATTCATTATCATCCTCGAAAATCGAATCACCCTTCTGGTATTCAAAATTCCCCACCTTATTCAATAATCTCGTCTCTTGTCTAAGCGCAAACAACATAACAAAACATAACTAGATGGCTTACTTCAGTTACATGGAACCCTAACTTTCTAATTCATCACTGACTCAACTTCATCCTTCAATTATACACCAACCCCCTTTGTTATTCATCATCAACTAATCAAATCCTCTTTTCATTGATCAATTCTTCTATAACTTCAACTCACAGAAACCTTAACTTCTTCAATCGATAACTAAGAATCAATACCACTCTCATCTCTTCATCAACATCGGCAACATCTTCTACTGCTCTCGCTCAACACTTAATTCTATCAAGTCACATCTCAAATCATCTCTCGTTTTCGAACAGAGGAAGAGAGGAGAAAAAGAGGAAAGATGAAGAAGAAAACAGAAGGAAGAAGAACAAGAAAGAACTAAGAAGAGAAAAGTAAGTTTATCCGATCGATTTGGTTAGATAAGATCAAGGGGAATTCCACTAGAACAACTAGCAAAGGATAAAGGAGACCACATGGTTTGATAAAAAGACCATTTTGCCCTTCATACAAATCTGATGGTATCTTCTTCGTCCAGGATCTAAATGACACGTTCGAATAGTCTATTCTGTATAAATTTTCGTGACCTATTCAACGACACTAGTTTCATATCTATATCATTGTTAGATTAGTTTCTATTAATTAACGTTCGTGTTAGACTAATCGAGTTATTAGCGGCTAATTCGTCAATTGACTGGTCTAATAGCGTTGACGAGCTTCAGGGTTCTTACATTCTCCCACCTTATTCAATAATCCCATCTCTTGTCTAAGCACAAACAACATAACAAAACATAAACCTAGATGGCTTTCTACAATTAAGATCTAAAATTTGTAGCTCTAAGTTCAATAAACTAGCTTTCCTATTTCATAAGGATTGTCTCTAAGTTCACTATGGAAAATTTAATTCTAACAAATAAGCATGTCTAAGTTCTTTGAGCTAAAATTTATTATCTAGTATTTAATAATTTATTAATATGATGTAATTTATCCATATAATTAATTCCAAATTTGATTTCACGTAAATCTATAATATCTGATATTTTAACTTTACTATTATACAATCTATAAGTTTTCCAAATATTATCTACTTTAAATTTTCTATTAGCATAGCTATTGAAATACTATTATCGGCAGTGTTACTATTTTCCATATATTTATTATTATCTTTATAACTTTGTTTATAGTCCTGTTGGTACACTGAATCTTAATTTTCCCAAGTATGATTTTGCTTTCATGTAAGGATTACTATAATTGATTTAACCTAATTATATCGAGTCTGTATACTAAATATATCTTATTAGATATTAGCGTTGGTAACTTAATATTATTTCAATTCGAATCTGCGTAAAATTATAATTTATTCTAATAGTCTTTAATCTAAAGTATCTTATTGTTATACGAATTTATTTTCCTTCAACTCTATTGCTGTACTAAGCATCCAAATATCATTACTACTTCATGTGTATTTGTTTAACTTCTAATGATTTACTAAATCAGTTATCGAACTAAAAATAATTTAAGTATAAGATTATTAAGAAATTTAGTCTTTCTATTTTATGCAAACTATCTACACGTTCTTAGGTCTAATAATAAGTCATGTATTATCTATCTGGTTTCAAAGCAAAAGAATGTATTTCTTATTTTAATTAGTCTACAAAATATGACCGTGGATAATCACTAACAATTTTGCGTAGCTACTTGATCCAAATTATTATTTTTATCGTTATGATTATTAGTGATCTTATTATTATCTATTATAACTAATTTTAATGGTTGAGCTATTATCTTAACTACTTTTGCAATTTAGCTTTATCTCTACTTTAATAGATTAACAACTCTAATTACGGGAAAAGGTACTCTATTAGTTTCTAAATAAATTTGGGATCTATCAGTTTACTAACAGAAGCAAGTCTTGCTAATATGAATAGTAATCCATGCTTGTAGTTGGCATGTCCAGGTTAGCAAGACCCGACGATGGTTTCCTACTAACAAAGACAACACAAACACACCAGAATTTCCAACCTCACTATTCTCCAGTGCTAGATTAATTAAATGTCATTTCATTAAGACTAACAAATCTCTAGTTTTCTATTTGAAATTTCTAAACTATAAAGTATCTGATTTCAACCTACAAATTTTACTTCATAAGGATATACACAAAAAACAAGAAACAAGCAATCATCATGCTGAACTAATCAAACAAATCAATTCAAAAATATTTTAGTTCTTGATTGTTTTTAGTGATTAAGATTTATCTCACAAACCCAACCCAGTTCTAACTAATCTAGTTTACTAACTGGCACTGGCTATTATCTATTGTTTCCCATTTAAGATTTAATAGTAAGATCTGATACCAACTTGTAGCGCCCCCAAAGCTAGCAGCTGACTAATCCAAGTGATTAACTAAATAAAGAGGCACTACGAGTCTAAATCATTTACTTAAATATTCGATTATGAAATCTGCTACAAAATTTAACCCAAAACTAACCCCGCTCAGAAATATATATACAAGAACTCCTCTCAAATGATACAGATACAATAGTCATTTGGTTTGTAAATAAAATTTACAACATAATAAATAGAAATATTTAACTAATTAACTGAGTCAACTCCTCGAAGCTTTCTCTGCGCAACTCTGGTCTGTCTCTAAAACTGAAAGTGGAAATGGGTGAGCACATCATCCCTAAAAGGGGTGCCCTGCAGGAATAACATTTAACTTTACAGAAATCATGAGCAAGATTTGGAAAAAAATAATGTTTTCCCAAACATCGACAAGTGACCAAGTCACTCGAAATAAACAAACATGTATATGGACAAACTCCTTCGTCAAACAATGTATAATATGGTTGTACAATTCCGAACTCGCAAATTCACACCTAATCGTATGTATGGATGTCGACAGTTCCGAACTCGCAAATTGCCGACCAATATATCATAAAAGCTCTAGGTATAAATGTGAAGAAGCGTATCTTATATACCACACGTGAAAATTCTCATTTCCCACAACAATTCATATGACAAACAAACATTACAATTCCTTTCCAAACCGTGGAAATATTAACAGAATCCACAGAATTATTATCATAATGCAATTTAAATAAAGCATGGAATGCGTGACACACAATGCATGAGTTGATAAACATAAACTTTTGTAAAAAAAAACATAATGATTACAAAAGAGTTAAAGGTATTCCCACCTCTTTTGATGACAAGCCACTCCTACCTCGAGATCCACGATCCACTGGTTCATCCTTTGAATCGATCGTTGTTAATAGACTAACTGCAAATGCAGTTGCAAGCTACAATCTTCTACGACTCTTTAATCACCATTATCCATAAGCTGAACTTCAGAAACACTACAACCACCACTAACCAATACATACACAACATTATCAACAACTTCTACAGCAACAGCAATACCACCAGACTCCATTTGTGTATCACATTTAAACTTCAGTTACCCTTTAACGTTACCACCTTCCATGTCTTCACCAGATTCATCAACAACATACATCACTACAACAACCTGTAACACCAGTTACATCTTCATAGGGAAATACTCATTTCATCTCTAAAACAGACTCCATTACAAGATACTCCTTTAGGAGTCCCAATGGCTCTGTGGTTGCATCTCTTAGAAACATTCATCTAACCCTAACCATTCCAGACTCAACAATATTATCATCTCCTCCTTCTCCCTGTAACTCACATCTATCCAGTACTAAGACTAATTCTTAACACATCCAAACCTTGTAACTCAATCACAAGACTAAGCTATAATCATAACATCATCTGCATTTAATAATTCTATTCAGACAATACCTTCATCATTTCATATATTGCCTGCACTTTCATCTGTACCACCATTTCCATTTCTATTTCCGCCTCACTAACACCTGCACCTTAGGCTCCAATAACTACAACTCTAGTTAACCTTGCACCAGTGAATACATCACCAACAGTTTCATCTTTAAAGCCCTGCTACTCAAAACAACCACACTAGTTCATCTCCACATCCATTCCCACATCAACCTCAGTTAAATTTCCAATTACACATAGAATGAAAACAAAGCAATTTAACTCAAACTACTATAATTAAGACAAATCGGAGACTTATCCAAGTATCAGCATCCTCTGATTAATTACTTTAACACTTACTTCAGTTAAAACCTTAGAAATATCGTTCTAGACCTGAAATTCATCACCATCACCAACTTCATCATCTGAGACTTTGATTTCACATGCAACTCCATTATGATTCTCTCAATTATTCAGTACCCATCTCAAATCCTCTTATTCGATCTTTTAATTCTTCCATGAGATTTCCCATGATCTGTAACTCTCAAATCGGGGAAAAACATGGAAACCTAACTTTCTAATTCGTCACCGACTCAACTTCAGCCTTCAATTAAATACCAACCCCCTTTGTTATTCATCATCAACTACTCAAATCCTCTTTTCGTTGATCAATTCTTCTACAACTTCAACTCACAGAAACCCTATCTTCTTCAATCGATAACCAAGAATCAACACCACTCTCATATCTTCATCAACATCGGCAACATCTTCTACTTCTCTCGCTCAACACTTAGTTCTCTCAAGTCATATCTCAAGTCATCTCTCGTTTTTGAATAGAGGAAGATAGGAGAAAATGAGGAAAGATGAAGAAGAAAAAAGAAGGAAGAAGAACAAGAAAGAAATAAGAAGAGAAAAGTAAGTTTATCTGATCGATTTGGTTAGATAAGACCAAGGGGAATTCCACTAGAACAACCAGAAAATGATAAGGGAGACCACATGGTTTGATAAAAAGACCATTTTGCCATTCATACAAATCTGATGGTATCTTCTTCGTCCGGGATCTGAATGACACGTTCGAATAGTCTATTCTGTATAACTTTTCGAGACCTATTCAACGGTGCTAGTTTCATATCTAGATCGTTGTTAGATTAGTTTCTATTAATTAACGTTCGTGTTAGACTAATCGAGTTATTAGCGGCTAATTCGTCAATTGACTGGTCTAATAGCGTTGACGAGCTTCGGGGTCCTTACACTTCGCCTGTTGATGAAGAATGTCTCGTTCCGATATGTATGCCTTGTTGATCTTATGACACCGGGACCACCTGATCCGATACTTCTACTATTGTGCATGCTTCGTCGGTATCATTTAATGCCTTGTCACCTAATTCAAACTGAGCCTTTGATTCTTCTTCCACTTTTCACATGTCTTCCCCCGATCAGATGTGGTAGATAACTTATTTACAGCGTCCTGACTCTCAGACTTCATCTAGAGCTTCGTCGTTGCCTCCTCAGTACTCCACCTTCCCAGATGCTACTACATACCTTTGTCAATAATTTACTACTATGATCACATTTTTCTCTCCTCCAATTGTTTGTGACATCGTCGTAACTAGTTTTCTGCGAGTCAACTTTTAACTTTTGCTCTTTTGGGTGCCTTGGGATCAACTCGTTAATAACAATAGAGGAATATATTGATGATGAAATACTATGACGATCGAATGCTTTGGAGTTAGATGGGGATTTCTTGTGGCTTGTACATTGGAATCATAGAATCTTGTAAGTTACTTTCATTTCATATGACGTTTTTGTTGTAATAGTGAAACTGGTGTTGGTGCTCATTTAGCATGTTATATTACCGAACTTTTTTCAAATGTATCTTAGTCCTTCTACCATTGTTTTTTTCATATTTTTCCTGTACAAGCAAAACACATACTAGTTTAGCAGTAATATCATGATTATTTTCTTATTGCAGTAATAAGAATTCAATTAAACTGTTCCTAATATATTATACAATTTTTGTCCTTTTGATTTATGATGTAACAGGTTAAACAAAGTTAGCAAGGAAACTCATCTACCATAATTTATGCAGTGACACATGTCAAATAAATGGTGATGTGTACAAAATCCACATGGGATACCAAAGTCAACATGTACAGAGTCCATGCTGACTTATCCGAGTTGTATCAGCGACACAGACTTAAAATCATAAATTCTAAGGACGATATGACTTTTTAAGTCCATTTAACTGGGCTAACATTATGTCAACATTTTTTTTTGAAACAACAATCAAAATAGGCCTAGATTTGTAAAAAAAAAATGGGCCTATATTTGATAAGCACAAAATAAACAGGCATATATTTGTAAATTGCCCAAGAAGAATTCACCCCATGTATGTCAAAAAATCAACTCCCATGAAAGAGATTCGTCCCTCGGTCTTCAAGGCACTTATAACCGTGATTCCTATCATATGTCGCCGCGAGCCACATCTGGTCGTATTCCATGATTTCTAGCATACGTCCCCGCGAGATACGTTGTTCGTGTGATAAGTGCATAATTCATATGATTTTAGTGTCCATTTCATACTTGTTTAAGCTATTATTCTTGCATGTATTCGTATTATTACTCTTGTTTTCTATGATTTGTCTCAAATAGGTGAATCATCCACAAAGGAGCTACAAAGTTCTGAAAAGTTCTAAGGAGAAGTATTCCAAGTGCCCAAGTCCAAGAGAAGTGGAAGAAGTGCGGCGAAAAGGAGCAAAACGCTCATAATCAAGACACAGGCCAAATACCGATCTTAACTCATTCAAATTAAGGATTTCTCATCATCATATTGAATAGAATTAAAAGATAAAAATAATGCAAAAAGAATGAGGTCATTCCGAGTTCGTATGAAGAAGTTGTGGCCAAAACAGTTTCCATTGAATACCGAAGACGGTGAAGTCCGCGAACTGGGTTTGCGGACGGGGTTCGCAGACTTATTTCCGAAAATATCTGCTGGAATTTGAAGTTTGTGGACTGGTATATGTACCTAGCAAGTAGGGAAACGTGTATTTACACCTTGGGAGACCTAAGGGCACGTTTGGAGTCGTTAGTTCGTGTTTTCGGGTTGGGTTCTTAAACTTAACTAAATATTTGGAGACCAAGCAATGTAAACCTATAAAAAGGGTATTAGGTTATGTAATCTAAAAATCGAGTCTCATATCACAAGTTTTACATCAAAACCTACGGTTTACCCTTTTAGGGGGAAACCACCATTATCATCCTCTTTGTAATATGAGTAGCTAAATCCTTTGTTGATTAAGGATGAATTCAATGTTCTAAGCGTGAAGCTTTATTAATAATACAAATCTATTGAGAGTTTTTATCATCATCGTTTGTCTTTACTATATCTAGGGTTTATGAGTGATTATTAGATTGGTTTGGGTGCGCAATCAGATTAGTCTATTGATTGTTCTATTGCTAGTGGAGGTTATGAGATAAGTAATCGTCGATTGACTCTCTACACAAGTAGAAATCGCGAGACCTTACAGAGGGATTTTGTGGAGAAATTGTGTGTGAAGACAATAACAACAAGTAAACCTTGAGCTAAGAGTTTAACTACTGGGATTAACCTAATTCACAAAGCTTAAAGCGTTCGTCGGATTACACCTTGATGAGCTACTACTTGGTGGTTCGGTCGAATAGAATATGATATTGGAGAGTTTCCGTATCCGTGGTACAAGGAGTTTTGGGGATAACACTGAGCTAGCTGTTATTCCACGGTTGGTTATGAATGGTTCTTACGAACAATAGATAAGTATATTAATCCAGTTATCGCTTGGTAACGACGAAGGATTCCTTGATCATCTCTTTCTTCTTTATTGTCTTTCTATTATCTTAAAACCAAAACCCCCCTTTTGTTATTTACTTTATTTTGCTGATCAAATAACCTATCAATTACACAGCTCTCTATGGAAACGATCTCTTACTACCGCTATATTACCAATTAATTAGTGGGAAATATCTGTATTAATTTGTTGAGCCTACGACAGCCCATACAAATTTTGGCGCGCTGCCGGAGAGCAGTTGATAATTGATTTGTTATTTTTTTAGCTTGTTTTTGTTTTTTTAGATTTTTACTTTTATTTTCTCTTTTGTTCTTGTGAGTCGTCATGTTTCCTTACGGAAATAACATCTACGGAGCACAAGACTACACATACAACAGTGGTAATCAATATGGTTTTCGATCTCATTCTTATAACAACTACTAACTATCCTATGGGTATAATCAAAACCAATCCTTTGGCTATGATCAAAATCCCACGGAACTTTATGGATATGCACATACATATCAATAACCTTATGACGGGTATGTATGTGAACAATCACAAGGATGGGAGGATAGTTATGCTTCTAATCGTTTATCTCTTGAACTTGAACAGAAGTTTGATCAGATTATGCTTCTATTAAAAGAAAGTAAGTCCACAATGGAGTCACTCAATGAGCAACTAAGCGCGGAGAACAATATGCCAACCGAACCTGACTTCAATATATCTAACCAAACTCCTGATTGTTTTTATGATCATTCACCTATTCGAAAAGGGGAGACTTGGTCTGGAAATAGTGTGGTGAGTGAAGATGTTGGTTCTGGTGAATGTCTTGACCAATTCCAAGCGATGACACAACATCAACAAGCGCTCCATACAATTGAAGATGAACAATACGAGCAACTTCAGGAAATTCAAAGGAATGTGGACAACTTACAAATATAAATTTTTCAACTCAAGGAGACAAGGAATGAAGAAGAAGTTCAGCCTCAAAACCAAACCAATTCTAAAATTCCTATGGATGACAGTGATTCTGATGAAGATGAACCACCTCTCGAAAGTCTATGCAACAATGATACAATTATTCAAACTCCGGATTATAATAACGATCACTCGCCTATTCAAAAGGATGAGATTGGGTATGACATATCTATTGTTATAAATGGTGTAATGTACTCAAACGAAGAAATTAGGAGTTGCATCAATGAACTAGACGTTTTGGGAGAGGATTCCGATGACGAGATTGTTGAAGAGATTGAGAAAGAAACCAAATTGATTGAAGTCGTGGAAGACCCAATTGAGCTAGATAATAATAGTTCGATAGAGGACCACGATATACTTGAGGTAAATAATTCACTGTTAATTACGAATGAGGATCTGGTACAAGGTTTTTCTAATCCTTTGCTTAATTCTATATCTATTGATCATTTTCCTCTAATCGAAGTAGATTCTAAAAGAGTTGTTAACCCAACTTTTAAGAAAATACCTCACTTAGGATTGGAGTTGTGTGCTTCTAAAGTTTTAACGGATTATTTTGCTTATAAGTATCCACCGGTTGATGTGTTTGATTCGAGTATTGTACAGGTTCACCAAGCTGAAGAACCTTTTGAAGTTCCCGAATTCTATGTTCTCTATCCACTGTCGAGTGTGGAAAGGACTAAGCGTGGGGGAAGCTTCAATAAAGTGATAGATTCACTATTTATATCTTGTGATAATGTTTTTATGAAGATGTTATATGAATTGCAGATTGTTATTTGGAAGGATTACCAAATTTTCAGATTACTGGTGTACGGACGATAACAATAACGTCGGGCTTTGACGACGTTAAACCAAGCGCTTAATGGGAAGAAACCCATCGGTTTTGTATCTCTATCCCTTTTGTTTTTAATTTTCTTAGTTTTTCACATCATATCTTGCATTCCCATCTTTGATTTTACAAAGTTCTATATCTGTAATGAAAGTTTTGACGAATTCTCGTTAGAAAATTCTGATTGCGCATTTGTTATGAGAATAGCTCTCGAGACTTCATACGGAGTCCAATTTGAGTAGTTGACCCCAAATTTTAAAGAGGACAGACATACCTTTCTTTTCCAAAAAGAAAATATGAATTCAGAGTCTATTAATTTGGAGCGATAGGCCTGGACATTTGAGTTTCAGAATTTTTCCAAAACTTTTTCAGATTGCATGTCAGTCAGTCCGGAGGCCATCAAAGTCAGAACGTTTATCGAAACACTGTGAAATTTTGACACGTTATAGAAAAGACGTAGGCGAACAACTTTCGTTAAGATGTTTTTCCTAGTTCCCTATCCATTGGTACAGTTTTCGAGTTTAATTTGATGTTGTGTCAGAAATCAGAATTTTCGGTTTTGAACATTGAGGACAATGTTGAGTTTAAGTGTGGGGGAGTAGTTAAGCATGTTTGGTTTGAATAATAAAATAATAAATAAATAAATCATACTCTTTGATTTCTTGAATTCTTGAGACTTCATCTTTTGGAGTTAATTATGAGCTACTTAGGATGACACTCTAAACCTTTTTAAGGTTGAAACAGTTCTTACAGCTATAGATTGAACTCCACTTTGTCGTTCTACAATTCTTAAATTTATACGTTCATAATTGAATGCGAAACTAATCTATGGTAGTCGTTTGAAAGAGTCATCCTCGCAATTAATCATTACTGAATCACTTTCTTTTTATTTTTGCAGTTTTATGTTTCTCTATAGTGATTTGGTGGGATCCTGATACTGCCATGGATGTTGTAGCAAGGTAATCATTGGTTGAGATATTTGAAAGCCTCATAAGACAATTGTCTTACACTCTTAAAGAGTAAAGAGTAAGCCGGAAAAAAAATAGAAAAAGAAAAGAAAAAAAAAATATATATTTATATATAAATAAGACTCCTCTTCATTTCTCAACACCAATAAATGATAGGTCCGGAATTTCGGGCTAATAATAGTCGATGAAAAAAAAACCATATCATCATTGTATAGCAAGTCAAAAGACTATTTATGTGGTTCTTGACACTTTGATAGCAGTATGTGTGAAACGTTATCCCTGTCTCCGTCGCCTAAGCAAGCTTGGAGTGCAGGATCCAAGGCAACTATCATGTACTTGCTGAAAAGGAACATGCGTTTAGAGTATCTAATCATGTGGTCGAGTTAAATGAGTGCTTATCTCAACTAGTGCGCTATAAATATATTCCCTTTGACGACATTCATACAAGTATTGTGGGTAACATCTTTCACTTTAGTCTACATTTGCACACTTCAATTTTTCTATTCCATTTTCTTATCTATCTATGTGATTTCAGTATGTGAGTGTTGTGACAAACGTTGCAACAAGTACGATGACTGTCTTAGTAGAGTTTTGCAATCATGTTGAATGTCATACATAAGTAATTTCTTGTCTGTGCAGATTGGAATGTATGTGGGATGTTTGCAGCAAAAGAACATATGTATGTTGATTATCTTATTAGCTACTATTTTGTGTCTATCCTTAGTGGTTATTCCAAGGCAAGAGATTGGAGTAGGTTTTGTGGGTATACCTCTTGTAAGCCCTCACGAGACTATAACTCGTCCACTAGGGACACCTAGGGGTTTAAAGGCCTGTTATTCATGATAAGAGTAACGGTATTCTCACGACATGGAGTTATTGTATTTATGATTAGTTTTATTTAGTTTGCTCGAGGACTAGCAAAATCTAAGTGTGGGGGAATTTGATAAGTGCATAATTCATATGATTTTAATGTCCATTCCATACTTATTTAAGTTATTATTTTTGCATGTATTCGTATTATTACTCTTGTTTCCTATGATTTGTCTCAAATAGGTGAATCATCCACAAAGGAGCTACAAAGTTCTGAAAAGATCTAAGGAGAAGTATTCCAAGTGCCCAATTCCAAAAGAAGTGGAAGAAGTGCGACGAAAAGGAGCAAAACGCTCATAATCAAGGAACAGGCCAAAGACCGATCTTAATTCATTCAAATTAATGATTTCTCATCATCATATTTAAGAGAATTGAAATATAAAAATAATTCAAAAAGAATGAGGTCATTCCGAGTTCGGATGAAGAAGTTGTGGCCAAAACAGTTTCCATTGAATACTGAAGACAGTGAAGTCCGCGAACTGGGTTTGCAGACGGGGTTCGCAGACTTATTTCCGAAAATATCTGCTGGAATTTGAAGTTTGCGGACTGGTATATGTACCTAGAAAGTAGGGAAACGTGTATTTACACCTTGGAAGACCTAAGGGCACGTTTGGAGTCGTTAGTTCGTGTTTTCGGGTTGGGTTCTTGAACCTAACTAAATACTTGGAGACCAAGCAATGTAAACCTATAAAAAGGGTATTAGGTTATGTAATCTAAAAATCGAGTCTCATATCACAAGTGTTACATCAAAACCTAGGGTTTACCCCTTTAGGAGGAAACCACCATTATCATCTTCTTTGTAATATGAGTAGCTAAATCCTTTGTTGATTAAGGATGAATTCAATGTTCTAAGCGTGAAGCTTTATTAATAATACAAATCTATTGAGATCTTTTATCATCATAGTTTGTCTTTACTATATATAGGGTTTATGAGTGATTATTAGATTGGTTTGGGTGCGCAACCAGATTAGTCTATTGATTGTTCTATTGCTAGTGGAGGTTATGAGATAAGTAATAGTCGATTGACTCTCTACACAAGTAGAAATCGCGAGACCTTACAGAGGGATTCTGTGGAGCAATCGTGTGTGAAGACAACACCAAAAAGTAAACCTTGAGCTAAGAGTTTAACTACTGGGACTAACCTAATTCACAAATCTTAAAGCGTTCGTCGGATTACACCTTGAGTGAGCTACTACTTGGTGGTTCAGTCGAATAGAATCTGATATTGGAGAGCTTCCGTATCCGTGGTACAAGGAGTTTTGGGGATAACACTGAGCTAGCTGTTATTCTACGGTTGGTGATGAATGGTTCTTACGAACAATAGATAAGTATATTAGTCCAGTTATCGCTTGGTAATGGCGAAGGATTCCTTGATCATCTCTTTCTTCTTTATTGTCTTCTATTATCTTAAAACCAAAACCCCCCTTTTGTTATTTACTTTATTTTGGTGATCAAATAACCTATCAATTATACAGCTCTCTGTGGGAACAGTCTCTTACTACAGCTATATTACCAGTTAATTAGTGAGAAATATTTGTATTAATTTGTTGAGCCTACAACAGCCCATACATCATGTAGTCTCCCGAGACTCATAAATTGTCCATGGTTGACTTATGATCATGAATGTAGACATCACATCTCCCATGAGAACGATTAGAACCTATTTGAGCTTTGAGACTGATTTCGAGTACATCCCCGTGAGATAAAAACTGGTCATGTCTACTCTAGGTCGCGATTCGACTTACTAAGGGATTTTGGATAATTTATAGTAAATACCTGCGAGATACACTGGTTATTTTGCCTCAAAATCCCTATGATAGATCCCTAGAGCATCCTTTCTAGAAACAATAGTCATTTTGGTCCCATTATACAGACAAATTCATAACTGATTCCTAACATATCCATACGATATATGTTGGTCAAATAAAAGTGATCCAAGGTCTCATTGAGACAATTACTAAGCACACAGGCCTCTCTCAATCTCTAACACGTCCCAAATGACTCTAGAAAGACTCAATCTCATGAGCTAAGCCTCATGACAATCTGAGCTGAAATGGTTCATTTGAAGAGTTTAGTATAAGAACAAGAATCGGGGCACAAGCCTCACCTAGGGCACACTCCACATTTTCATCTTCTCAAACACACTAAGGAGTAGTAAATTGAGTATGAACTGTGCATGCTTGTCCAAAAACGTGGATAAGCTCTCTTGATCTTCACAAGATAAACAAAGGGACCCACATGAAAGAGTTGTAATCAGTCATGAGAGATAGATCCCAGTACATCTCAGCTCCTCTCACACTCTGCACACGATTTATGAGGCGCTCATTTCATTTTACATGACTTATCCCAGTCATGCTCATAAATTAAAGAATATTTTTCTATCTTGGATAACATCGGCTATAAAGAGTATCTCTCCCTATCATCACATCATCACAAGTATTGTCTTAGTCACACACACATGGAGGGATATCAATTACGATTTTGGTATAACAGTCTGTAACACGTATGAGAAATACCTGGATTATTTTTCTTTGCAAAAGAGAGTAAAGGCAGTGGAATAAGAGGATTAACTCATCCTAGTTTATCCTTAGTTATTCCTTAGAAGATGGGAAAAGTACTTCGCACTGCAAGTAATCCCTATATTTACCAACCTGAGATTAGATAATTCAGCTATAAGTAGGTCATTTATTCACCAAGTTAAACACTACTTTCTCATAACATCTCAGAGTAATGTTTTATTCTCTGATGTCTTTCTTTCCCTCCCTAAGACCAGTCACATTCTCTCATGTTACTGAAGAAGCTCTTGTGCGGCTATTTCTCTTGGTTTACGCGAGGACTGTTCATGCTCAACCTCGTAACTCACTTTCAGAAACTTAGTAGCCCACTTTTAGTAGCTCACCAATTTTAGGTAACTACACCAATATATATATATATATATATTTTAGACTTAAAAGGCCAAAATATCATTAAGCATGGGGTCACTATAAGTGGACTAAAAAGTATAAAATGAGAAAGAAAAAAAAACTGTCAAGGACAGTCTACAATAGCGTCCCAGTTACAAATCAAAGTTGATAAAGAGAAACCATCAAACAGCTTTGTATGCAGAGACCAACTGAAGAGGGCGCACTTGACTGCTTCTTGTTATTTCTAGACTTGTTAAAAAAACATATTTTGTTAATCTCTTGCAATGTAATTCACCAAATTGCAAAAAGCAACATAGACTAAATCTTGTGCTTCCTAGACTTAGATTTTGCAGACCTCCAATTCCAAATAGAAGTTTTCACAGACTTGGAAAAAACCCAGTTTATACCAAAACTATCAAAGAAATAGTTCCAAATATCGAAAGTAGTGTTGCAATGTAGAAAAAGATGTAAATTGGTTTCTCGATCTGTCTTACAGAAAAAGCAAAGGGGAGAGTTCACTTTACCGGCTCTGAATAACATATCTCTAGTTGGAGCACCCTTGTAACAATGAGTCTGCACTAAAAATGAAACCTTCATATGGATCATTGAATTCCATACCTGTTTATGGGGGAAAGATAAAAATGCTTCCATTTTCAATTGAATCATAGGCATTATCAACAACAAATGGTTTTCAATTGAACCAAGACCTTGTTGTAAGAATATTTATACACATATAAATATCCTCTTGGTCCATGTAATTACTTGGTTAATTATGAATATTGCTAAATGTGGTGGTTACAATTTTGGGATCATTCTATATTCCCTCTTCCTTGATGGACGGTCGAGATTGAATGTTAATTAAAGATCCTATGAACCTTGGTCCTCCTTCTACATATAAAAAGAACTCAATAACCATTAATATTGGTTCAAGAACTTTATTATTCATTTACACAAAAAAAGGGTCAAGAAGGAGTGACCAAAAGTTCTACAAACTATTATGCTCTAGGGGTGTTCTTGGAGGACATCTTGGATTCAATTAATGGCATCCTCAGGTATTCTTAATTTTTAACACAACTATGCTTATGATGTGATTATCATGTTTGTCCAAAGATCCTTTATATATAAAATAAAACTTATATTTGGCATCTAGAGCTTGGTTTAGAACTCCATAATTGTCCATGATGAATGTATGCAATTGTTGTGTTGGTTTGAATCCATCATATGTCTGTTTGATTTATAATAATTATATGCTCATCACGTCTTAATCAATTGATGTGTTTTTGTTCCAATTTTTTTTTGGTTTACATGAAACAAGGTGCTTTATGACATGATTCATGAATAAAATAACCAAAATGATGTTTTCTATTCTCTGCAATTAAGGTTAGATTAATTACTGTTTGGTTTGGTTATTTGTTAATGCATATTGGGCTTGAATTAAATTTATCTTGGTTGATATAACATGTTTTTCGTATGAACTTGCTTAACGTGAAACTATGATGAATGAGCGGCTAGAGTTAACAATATGTGACGTGATTTTGATTTTTTTGATTCTGAAAATGTGAAAAATGGGCTCACTATAATGTTTTCTTAGGTTTCTTGGGCTTGGACCAATAGGTTATGTGTAAACGTTTTTAAAGGTCGAACGTAAAGTTTGTTTGACATGAAGTGAAAACGTAGAGTATTTAAAATCCTTGAATGTTTGACTGTCTGTTTGACTTCTGCATGTTGACTTGACTGACCGCTTGACTTCCGCTGTTGATTTTGACCGTCTGGCCGTTGACTTTGACTGATTGATTTTGGGTTTAAATGTGATCTATTATGAAAATGTAATTCATGAAATCGAATATTGTAGTATGACAATGAATGTAACATGTGTAAGTTATTAAAATGTTTGAATTGTATGCCCTTTAGCTATCACCACAGTGATACTAAAGTATTATGTTATATTAACATGTCGGTGTAAGTATACGCCATTTAATGCAATCACATGAGAATAATTATCACCAAGGTTGTGAAATCGTAATCGCAACGCAAATCGTTTTTTCAATTTTGAGAATCGAATCGTATATTGAATCGGGAATCATAGATTCTTAGTCATTTTTATTTTACCCTAAAATATAAAAAATAATAATGTTTATGTGAGAATACATATGATAAAATATTGATAAGTAATATATAAGTTGAATATAATCATAAAAAGGACTATGGTATGGTGGTTTGACTACTAGCTAGCCCGACAGGGGCCGGGAGTTGGAATCTCCTCTACTAAGTTTTTTTTTGTTAAGAACTAAGTTTATTTTTAAACTTAATGATGACCGCCCAATTCATTGGTCAACGTAGTCAAGCGTATTCAAAATCGCATAATTGTAAGAATCTTCACGCTTTTGGAAGGATTCGATTCAACAGAACGATACCCACAGGAGATGTTTGCTCAAGTGTTTGTACATATAAACATTAATATATGTTTGACTTGAATCACCCAATTCACTGGTCTACGTAGTCAAGTGTAGTCAAAATCACATAATTGTAAGAATCTTCACGCTTTTGGAAGGATTCGATTCAACAAAACGACTTGAATCGTTATTGAAAGAAATGAAGTGAATCGCACGATTTGAATCGTGCGATTTTAAAAACCATGATTATCACCCATAGGAGATGTTTGTTCAAGTTTTTGTACATATAAACATTAAGAAATAATTTTTTAGTCATACATATTAGAATGAAAAGTTACCCACAGGTTACTTTAACTCACATGTTTGAACAAATATTATGATTATATGTGTAACTATGAAAGGCATAATGTCACAGATGTTTGTCTTTGCTTTGTTTATATATATGTGAATGATTTTATGACATGGTTATTATTTTATTTAAAATTCTACCCACATGAGTTTCTTAATTTGTATGTGTGTGCCTAGTTAATAAATTCGTGAATGATTCGCGTATTATTCACGAATTTTTACGAACTCCGAATTTTAACGTCTTATTCGCGTATGTATCCAACTCCGACCTGGGGAATTCGTCTAAAAACTTGTTGCTAAAGTGGGTCGAACTCAGGACCTGTAGCACACTAAGAGAGACTCTAACCAGTTGGCCACAAGCCCGTTGTTCTTTTAACTTCAAATATCACTTATATATTCATTTTAATCATTTTTCTGAAGTACTCTACCACTAAAAACTCTTTACATGTAATTTGATATATGCCGAATTTTGTGTACTGAATTCATATCTTTAAAACGGATTATACGTGTACATATATATACCGTTCCGAATTACTCACGAACCATTGACCGGATTACTGACCGATTTGATTTTTGAGAATTCGAATAATACCCGTACGTATATCGTTTCGTACGTTTGTCGTATCGCGAATTGCTAACTAGGTGTGTGTGAGTTTGACCTTGTGTATCTTTGTCATGTTTTACAGCTTCTAGTTCTAAGTCTTTGCATTCATATACTTCGTTTATCCCATTCTTCAATGGCACCAACTTATCAGAATGAAAAGAGAATGTTGAGTTCTCTTGGTCCATGTAATAACTTGGTTAATTATGAATATCTCTAAATGTGGTGGTTACAATTTTGGGATCCTTTCATATTCCCTCTTCCTTGATGGACGGTCGAGATTGATTGTCAATTAAAGATCCTATGAACCTTGGTCCTTCTTCTACCTGTAAAAGGAACTCAATAACCATCAATATTAGTTCAAGAATTTTATTATTCATCTACAAAAAAAAAGGATCAAGAAGGAGAAACCAAAAGTTCTACAAACTCTTCTGCTCTAGGGGTGTTCTTGGAGGACATCTTCGATTCAATCAATGGCATCCTCGGGTACTCGTAATTTTTAACACAACTATGCTTATGATGTGATTATCATATTTATTCAAAGATCCTTTATATATAAAATAAAACTTATACTTGTATCATCACCTTCATAGATATGACACTTGGTACACCAATTAGTTGAAGAAATTGAATACTATCACCAAGTTCAGATTCGCTCAGATTTATATTAAAGTTCAGCTGTCGAGCATCCTCACTTGTGACCATCTCAACAATTGCAGAATTCTTACGTTTAGATAATTTGAATAGAGAAGTAAAAAGAAGCTGCGAAAAAGAATCGCCAACCCAAACATTTATCCAAAAAGATATTATCCCCGTTATTGACAACAATATTTATATTTCTGACAACCAAATCTTTTGAACTCAATATCCATGCCCATAAGCTTGTAACAACTGGTCTAGAGGAAGAATTTGGAAAGAAAGAGTCCTTGTTACCACCAAACTCTTGATGAATAATTTGTCTCTATTAAAGCCTTCTTTTCAGAGCCATATCTCCAAATCCATTTTGAGTGCAAAGCAGAGTTCATCAACTTAAGTTTCTTGATGCCAATGCCTCTTTTAGATTTAGACAACACAACCTTCTACCAAGAAAACCAACTTTTTTTCCTAACAGAAGTAGTAATGCCCCAAACAAAATTTCTCATAATTTTCTCAAGTTCCTTAATACAACAACATGAATTATTTATTTATTTATTTTCAAAAAAGAGGTGAAACCTCACTTACATTGATAATAATCTTCTGATTCAAAATCGGGAAAGGTTACAGGACTGACCATAAGTTTTCCAAGGATTACATGGATTTCAAGCAAGCAACAAAAAAGCCATATAATAACACGATTACAAAACCATATATGATGCAGTGTCTTAACCATTCTAGACCAATTTTTGAGTAGTATAACAAGTTTAAGTGGCCTGATTTGAATTAAAAGTAACTTATCCAAACCATATAGCAATCCTACAATTAGTAGAGATGCTAGGGTCCAAAGATCCAATCACTTCTCAAGGGTTTTTCTAAAAGCATGATAAAATAAATGACCTAGGTATACAAAGATCCAAAGATCTACCCAATAGTCAAGGATTTTTTCAAAGTAACAGTAACAATAACATTTGTGACCTGGATCAGTCACCGGAGGACAAAAACGGTCTGGATCGGTATAGTGCTCCATCGAAATCGGTCTGAATCGGTTGATTGCTGGTGTCTTCTGTGAAGTTGCTGGTGTCTTAGAACCTGTATGCGCTGCTGGTAACTCATGAGAGTAAGTTGATGTAATGGTAAACCTAAAATAGAAAGCTAAACCTAGACTGTAATATCTAATAAAATCTAGAACGATTAATCTTCTTAAGACATTAAAATCAAATAAACCTAAAACATTAAAAACTGAAACCCAATCATCACCAAAATCAGAGAAAATAGTCGATATTCTTTGATTCATCGAATCGGGATAAAGAACCAAAGTTGATGTTGTTGCTAGGTTTTGATTGTAGATCGGAGTTGATGGTGACGACATACTCTATATCCGTCTCACACAAATCATACCTTCAAGAAAGACCCACATATCTTTGGAAGCAAGAACAATCAGAAAAAAATGTAGAATTTTTTTTATTAGAACTGACTAACAAGAGAAAAGAAGGGGAAAAAGGATCTAGGTGTTGATTGATCTTCTCAGATTGATCCCAAAAGGAGCCGATCTGAGAAGAGAAGATTCAGTTTTGGGAAGTTTTCGTTGCTATGTTGTTTTTGTTCTCTCAGATCGACCCCAGTAGGCATCACTTACACCGTCATGGTATCCCTCTGTATATATTTTTGTATTTTTATGCGAAATTTAACCCCAGTCGTTTCTCTCGTTTTCTAACATAGAGAGATAGCAAATGGGCAGGCTATAAAGTACACTCTAAATCATAATAATGACACCTATGTATAATACTCTATTCAAAGAACTCTTTGGGAATGAAGGTCGTCTAAAACAAACCTAGCTATTAAGCAAAAAGAGTATGGTTTGCACCATGTAGCTGTTGTGCCAAACAAGCACAACGTTCATGTATTTGTATGTATATTTTTAACCTGGCTTGATTGCGGTATACCCATTTTATTCCTATCCAAACTAATGTGCTAAGGGGTGTCTATAAAATGTCAAACGACTAAATTGCCCCCTAAACAAAACCATGCCGACTAAAATTAAAAAAAAAATTCAAATTTTTCTCCCAAAACTCTAACAATGAAATCAAATGGATTAGTTTCCAAATCCATGAAATCAAATCGAAAAAAGAAAAAAAAAATTGGATTATATGAGTTTTGAGATTGGTTATGATTTTGTACCCAATCTCAAATCGAGTATGAATACATACTCGATTTTATACCCAATGTCTTGAAAAAATCCTTTTATATGGGGTTTTTCTTCTACGTGGGATTTTTTCATAAAATGGAAGTACTTCTACCGAAAATAAAATCTTGATTCCGCGGTACTGAATTGTGTACATATTACAAGCGGCCATTATTTACACAGATCCTATAAATTTCGCCGGGTTAAGATACCGATGTTGACAATAGATGCATTGACGGGTCCAATAGATAATTCTATCAGGTCGGTCCCTGTATAGATGCGATATATAAGCATTTGGGAATGGGATGACAAAGTTTCGCAGTTGTAAATTCGAGCATGGTCCACCGGAAACTGTGTCGGCACAGTGATTTACTTAGTCCCATGAAATGAATCTTTAAGAAAAGCTTTGATTTGACAAAAAAAACAAAACAAAACAAAACAAAAAACAACAAAACTAGACTGAAGAGAAGACTTTAGTAGTCTAATGTATTACTGTGGTGCTCTTTGATTGATAACAGCTAAATCACGGGAACACTGTTTTTGGTCTAACTCGTCGTCCAGAGACTCCAGACCTGCACGGTCTTTTTGTATTGGTTTTTGCGTGGACATATTGTTTTCTCACAGTGTTTTCCATCCCCCTATTTTGAGATTTTGATGGTGGGGGAAAAAGACTTGCGACGTGTTTTTGGGGCCGAGCAGACACTCCATTTAGTTAGACAGGCATACTGTCGTACTCCGATAAAATGCCAGTTTTTTTTGTTCATCAATAAAATGCTACTAGTTAAAAAGACCGTTTTTAGTACACAAAATTGGTAAAAAAGACTAAAATCAAAAATTCCTGGGTGAAAAGGACAGTTAGATTTTGATACTGTTTAAATGGACAAAAATGTAAAAATAGCTAGGATGTAACCAATTTCATCCTACCCATTTTCAAATATTCTTTCTTATTTTTAATTTACATCAGGATGCATCCAGTTTCATATTTGCTATTCTTTAAGTTTAAGTCAGAATGAATCCAGTTTCATCCTTGCTATTTTTTTTGTCCATTTCACCCAAACTATTTTTTACTCGTCCATTTGAACCGTGTTTTAAAAATATTTGGACAAATGACCCATTTTCCGTTTTTAGTATAGGTGAGAGAATGTCCGGGTTTCTCGCGGCAAAAATGGTGAGAAGTTCTTCTTCTCAACTTCATGGATTAGGGTTTATGGATTCATCTCAACAGAGCAGGCAGGGTCAGCAGATCAAGCAGGGTTCACAGGGTACGATGAAGATGGTCGAAGGATCAACAACAAGCTGGGAAGATAGGGTTCGTGGTGTTTAATTTGGCAGATCAGATGTAACAAATGATATTAGGGAGGTGACAACTCAAGAATGGCAAACAGTCTCAAAAAAGAAAAATTCCAAGAGCAAACATGTTCATTAAGGGAAAGAGATCATCATAGATTGTAAGTTTAAATCTTTTATTCTTTCATCAAGATCTAATGGTATTTTTTTTATGAGAAAACAAGGGATACAAAGAAGATTCTTCAGGTTCTGATTAGCAATGAGGGTGTCATTTGGATGAGGAATATCATGAAGAGATAATCAAGAAAAAGTTTTTATGGAAAATGGTATTGGATATTCCACGGAGGTAATGAACATATACTGTTTTCCAGGGATCAAAATAAGTTTGGAGAGTTTTTTCGTGTCACATATTCATGTGATAAGGTAAAGCATTACATGTGTTTTCCGGCGGAAAATGATTCATCTAGATGGATGCCTTTTGTTACTGATTTTTCTGATATTTTCTTGCAAAAGAAGGTTACACAGACTGAGTTGCAATCTGATGTTGCACAGTCGGAGGAAGAAAATTCATCATTATAGACTGATTTGCAATTTGTTCATCAAGAAAAACCAGTTGAAAGATGAACAACCAGTTGAACAGGTGGAGCCGCAACGCATTACTGATATTTCTTCATCACAAGAGAGCTGGAATCAGGCCATTATCATTGAAACATCTATTAAGATTTTCTCATGGAATTCAATTGGTTTGGAAATTGCGAAAAGATTTGGAATGGATGCTGGGTTTGACATTTATCCTTTTGCAACTAAGAAAGCTTTCTTTTTTGCTTCTTTGGAAAATAAAAATCTACTGTTAAACAATGGTCATTGGGGTTATGATGGTACTTTCATCAGGCTGATGCCTTGGTGGAATGCAGCAAACTCAGTTGCTCGACCCACTATTTCTTCAGAGGGTTCTTGGTTGGAGGTCAAAGGAGTCCCGTTTGATCTTTGGGGAAATAAACTTTTTCAGGAGCTGGGCTTTATGTTTGGAGGACTGATGGAGGTTCATAATTCCACTATAACATGGAATGATGCCTCAACTATTAGAATTAAGGTCAGAAACTTCAATGGTCTTAATACTTCTTTCGTTTTTCGTTTTGAAGGTTCATTTTTTCCGATTCACATCTCGTCATTCAAGGTCTTTGATGGTGTTTTTGATCAATCAAGTCAGAAAGTGTTGGTTCAAAATTTGGAAGTAATATCGATAACTACTCCAGTTGATCCGGTGCCAACATTGTCATTCAATGTAGAATGGCAGAGAATACCTCGAAATATTCTAAAACCGCATGACTCGCCGGAAAAATTTGTTTCGGAAATTTTCTCTCGTTGAAAAAGGGAAGACAGTAAATGAGAATTCAAATTTTGAATTTGTCTCCAATGAAAACGGAAAGAGGATACAGACTACAAATTCGGGTTTGGTTTCGGATCCAACTTCTACTTCAAATGAAGATCCGTCGAATCAAGATAACGATATGAATTTAACACGTGTGGAAGATTTGAATTCAACAACTTTTTCTTATTCAAATGGAAATTCGGCAACGACTATATTACCACTTTTTCAAAATGAAGATGATGTTAATGAATATCTGAAAACAGCAGTGTTTATCCCTTATTTACAAATGATAGACTCATCTGGTATTCCATCTTCAACATCTCCCACTCTCAATAAGAAAATCGATAATCCAAGGAAATTTGATTACTTTTTGAGCTCAAATGAAAAATGGAGTACTAAGAAGTTGAAGGTAGATCCCATTCTGAGACAAGAATTTGAAATTTTTTTATTGTAAATGGTGTACATTTGTCCGAAATTGGGCATCCATTTTCAAGGAACACAGGTGGAGATTGACGATGCAATGATTGATACGTTGAGAATTCATCTTTTCAACTTCAATTTAGAGCATAAGAAGGTATGCTAATTTGGATATCTCTTTGTGTGTTCTTTTGGGAGTTTCTTTTTCTATGGATTTCAAAACAGTTTTTTGGAATATTAAGGGTCTAAATGATTTGAATAGAAGGGATATTGTTAAAAAAAAGATTGGAGATTGGAAGCCTAATATAGTTCTTCTTCAGGAAACTAAGTTACAATAATGCAATGACCTTTATGTCTGGCAATGTTGGAGTAATAAAAATGTAAAATGGTTAGATTCACCTTCTCAAGGAAGTTCAGGAGGAATTTTATGCATGTGGGATTCTTCTAAGGTTGAAGTTATTGATTCTCTCATTGGACCATATTCAATCACTTTACATTGTAAAACTATCTCAAATTCTTTTGAGTGGATGCTTACAGGTGTGTATGCACCATCTGCTTCAAATACTGAAGAAATTAAGTTTTTTTTTGGAGAGAAGTAGAAGAAGTAAGATGTTTTTGGCAGCTTCCTTGGGTTATTGGAGGGGATTTTAATGAAATAAGGTTTACTTATGAAAGAACTTCAGGTGGGGATTATACTTCTGGTATGCAGAGATTCAACAAGTTCATTTCCAAGCATCATCTAATTGATCTTCCTCTTCATGGTACTACATCTACTTGGACAAATAATCAAGTTCAAAGTATAAGTAGTCGCATTGACAGAATCCTAATTTCAGCCTCTTGGGAAAATTTCTACCCTCAAGTTATGCAACAAGCTTTAGCAAGACCCTGCTCTGATCATAATCCTATTGCCTTAATTTGTGAAGGGGTGAAGCATGAACCATCTCCATTTCGCTGTGAGTATTTCTGGTTTTCTCATCCAAATTTTCTCCCATTTGTTAGAGAATTATGGCTTTCTTTTCATGTTACAGGAAGTGCTGGATTTATTTTTTGTAAGAAGTTACAGCTGTTAAAGCCAAAGCTAAAAGAGTGGAGTAAGGAGCATATTGGAGATCTGGAAAAAAGGCTTGAAGAGTTGGAAGATATCTTTGTGGATTTAGATGCTGTGCAAAATGTCAACAATGGCCTCACAGAAGCTCAATGGGAGGAGAGAGCTACTGCAAGACAAGAGTATTGCAAGTTAACTATTCTCAGGGCTGAAAAATTGAGAAGCAGGGCAAGAGTTATTCATACTAAATATTTTGAGCATAACACTAAATATTTTCATAGAATTGTGAATGACAAGAGAAGAAGAAACTATATTGGCTAATTAAAAGTTAATGGAAATATGACTTCTGATGAGAGTGAAATAAAGACTGGTATTGTGGACTTCTTCAAGAATATTTTTCAGAATCAAACTCAAAGAACAGTAAGTATGGAAGGCATGAATTTTCCAACTATTTCTGAGAATTTGAAATTTTGGCTTGAAAGAGACATTGATGAGGAAGAATGTGTAGCAGCTATTAAAAGTCTTGGACAGAATAAAGCTCTAGGCCCAGATGGATTTCCTGTGAGTTTTTATCTTTTATGTTGGTGTTGATGGTGGTTTTCAGACAAAGGGTATAGTCGCAAAACCTTACGTATAGCATGACGTCACCAGTGACACCGAACACATTTGTTAGAACATTCAATACATTTATGTAATAATTACCAGGGTATCTTTTTTCAAAATGCTAAATTAGGGTTTTCGACGCGCAAAGCCCTAAGTCTATGCAAGCCGCACACTACGCACCATGGCAACCATGCCAAAACTAAGCCGCACACTGCGCACCATGGAAACCATGCCAAAATTAAGTCGCACACCGCGCACCATGGCAACCATGCCAAAACTAAGCCGCACACTGCGCACCATGGAAACCATTCCAAAATTAAGCCGCACACCGCGCACCACGATAACCATGCCAAAACTAAGCCGCACACTTCGCACCATGGCAACCATGCCAAAGTTAAGCCGCACACCGCGCACCATGGAAACCATGCCAAAACTAAGCCGCTAATTGGGCACCATGGCAACCATGCCAAAACTAAGCCGCACACTCGCACCCTGGAAACCATGCCAAAACTAAGCCGCACACTGCGCACCATGGCAACCATGCCAAAACTAAGCCGCTCACTGCGCACAATGGAAACCATGCCAAAACTAAGCCACACACTGCACATCATGACAACCATGCCAAAACTAAGCCGCACACTGCGCCCCACGACAACCATGCCAAAATTAAGCCGCACATCGCGCACAATGGCAACCCTGCCAAAAGTGGCACTTGCAGCCTAGCTTGCCAACCGTGCAACCCAAGGGCCAATCCGCCACACATGCCAAAGTGGCGCTTGCAGCCTAGCTTTCCAACCGTGCAACCCAAGGGCCAAGCCGCCATATATGCCATTGGCACATGCCAAAGTGGCGCTTGCAGCCTAGCTTGCCAACCGTGCAACCCAAGGGCCAAGCCGCCACACATGCCATTGGCACATGCCAAAGTGGCGCTTGCAGCCTAGCTTTCCAACCGTGCAACCCAAGGGCCAAGCCGCCACACATGCCAAAGTGGCGCTTGCAGCCTAGCTTGCCAACCGTGCAACCCAAGGGCCAAGCCTCCAAACATGCCATTGGCACATTCCAAAGTGGCGCTTGCATTCAAGCTTGCCAACCGTGCAACCCAAGGGCCAAACCGCACCACACATGCCATTGGCACATTCCAAAGTAGCGCTTGCAACCTAGCTTGCCAACCGTGCAATCCAAGGGCCAATCCGTCACACATGCCATTGGCACATGTCAAAGTGGCGCTTGCAGCCTAACTTACCAACCGTGCAACCCAAGGGACAATCCGCGACACATGCCATTGGCACATGCCAAAGTGGCGCTTGCAGCCTAGCTTGCCAACCGTGCAACCCAAGGGACAAGCCGCCACACATGCCATTGGCACATGCCAAAAGTGGCGCTTGCAGCCTAGCTTGCCAACCATGCAACCCAAGGGCCAAAGCCGCCACATGCCATTGGCACATGCCAAAAGTGGCGCTTGTATCTTAGCTTGCCAACCGTGCAACCCAAGGGCCAAAGCCGCCACATGCCATTGGCACATGCCAAAAGTGGCACTTGCAGCCTAGTGCCAACCGTGCAACCCAAGGGCCAAGCCGCCACACACGTCATTGGCACATGCCAAAGTGGCGCTTGCAGCCTAGCTTGCCAACCGCGCAACCCAAGGGCCAAAGCCTCCACATGCCATTGACACATGCCAAAAGTGGCGCTTGCAGCCTAGCTTGCCAACCGTGCAACCCAAGGGCCAAGCCGCCACACACGCCATTGACACATGCCAAAGTGGCGCTTGCATCCTAGCTTGCAAACCGTGCAACCCAAGGGCCAAGCCGCCACACATGCCAAAAGTGGCGCTTGCATCCTAGCTTTCCAACCGTGCAACCCAAGGGCCAAGCCGCCACACATGCCAAAAAGTGGCGCTTGCAGCCTAGCTTGCCAACCGTGCAACCCAAGGGCCAAAGCCGTCACATGCCATTGGCACATGCCAAAAGTGATGCTTGCAGCCTAGCTTGCCAACCGTGCAACCCAAGGGCCAAGCCACCACACACGCCATTGACACATGCTAAAGTGGCGCTTGCAGCCTAGCTTGCCAATCGTGCAACCAAAGGTCCAAAGACGCCACATGCCATTGGCACATGCCAAAAGTGGCGCTTGCATCCTAGCTTGCCAAACGTGCAACCCAAGGGCCAAGCCGCCACACACGCCATTGGCACATGCTAAAGTGGCGCTTGCATCCTAGCTTGCCAACCGTGCAACCCAAGGGCCAAGCCGTCACACATGCCATTGGTACATGCCAAAAGTGGCGCTTGCAGCCTAGCTTTCCAACCGTGCAACCCAAGGGCCAAGCCGCCACACATGCCAAAAAGTGGCGCTTGCATCCTAGCTTGCCAACCGTGCAACCCAAGGGCCAAAGCCACCACATGCCATTGACACATGCCAAAAGTGGCGCTTGCAGCCTAGCTTGCCAAGAGTGCAACCCAAGGGCCAAGCCACCACACACGCCATTGGCACATGCCAAAGTGGCGCTTGCATCCTAGCTTGCCAACCGTGCAACCCAAGGGCCAAAGCCGCCACATTCCATTGGCGCATGCCAAAGCGCCACTTGCAGCCTGGCATTATCACTCGCACTCGATGTGCAACCTGCAACCAAGGCATGCCACACATGCCATGCACCACTTGCAGCCTGGCATTGCCGCTTGCACCCGTTGTGTAACTAGCAACATGCTACACGTTTTCCATGAAAACACTCGATACATCAACGCATGTCACAAGCTGGGGGATGCTCTTTAGGGTTTTTGGTTTGGCGGTTTACAACGTGCAGCGTACACTACACCCGTTTTAAGACAGTGTCATAAGAGCAAAGAGGTTAGTAAATACAGGGATTAATAGTGAAACGCTCAAACATTATGGAACATCAATTCCAGGCGTTATCGGTTACCACCTCCTCCCATTTACTCATCCGTTTCACTTCGGCTTGTATAAATAGGTCTCACCTATTTCCACCAGACAACAAGTTTGGTCACGGAGAAATACAATACTCGGAAAGGCAACTTTTCTAGCTTTCTCAAAGCTTCCAACTATTGCAAGCTTCTCAAGCTTTCATCTTCTGATACAAGTCGAGCACTACTCTTCCAGAACTGTTCTGGTCTCAACACTCTCTTCGCTTCCCTCCCTAAACCAGCCGTTCTCCTCCAATTTGTGACCGAAGCAAGTCTGTAACAGCCATTTCTTGGTTTAGGCAAGATTTGTAAAGATTGATCTCTCGAATCTAAAGTACTCCCGTGCAGTACATTTGTTTAGGGTTTAGATTTGTTTCTCACCCACCTACCGAAATTACCAAAATCAGCAGAAATGGTTTTCACCCATAAATAATTGGCGACCACAGTGGGAGGTCAATCTCTCAGTTTCAAAGTTGATTTCCGATTCCAATATTACCTTCCCGACTCTATTCATTCAGCATGGTAGAACTAAGGTCTGGATCCGCGACAAGCCCTGAAAGCACCAGTATGGAAATTGCTCCTGGCACTAACGACTCTTCCAACGGAACTGCTACATCACCTGCCGACCTTGGCAACACGGAAAGCGCCCCAGGTGTTATACCACCAGTCACCAGAGCTCGAGCCGTCGCTGCTACCCCTAATGCTTCAACAAGCACGACCCTTCTGACAGCCACCCGAACAACGTCTACTCAATCACCAGGGCGAGAAAACAGAGGAGGCAGGCCTTACATCACAATCTCCGATTTGATGGAGAGACAAGAGGCTCTTGCTGGGGCCCAGACAGACATGGTTTCAACCCAGAAAAAGGTGTTGTTTTTCTCAAAGCCTTAACAGAACGACTGCCACAAGAGCTACGATAACCGGAGTCGAGAACAGACGCTCCTAACAACCCCGATGCCAACACCACAAACCTCCGGGGACTACGCCAACCCGAGTCAAGGACGAACATTCCCAATGACCCTGGAATCGACACCTCAACAGAGCGCACTAACACAGGCGAAGAAGTTCGTATTAGAACCTCAGTAGCAGGAAATCTCCCATCAAACTTCGTCACACGAGAAGATCTGGAGCGACTCCTCCAAAATCGAATCAAAAGCGACGATACGGATGCGCATCAGCACCAACCTCCTTACCAAATCGAGATCCAGAGGATTCCTCTCCCGAGAGGATACTCATCCCCTCAGTTCACTTTATACGATGGAACCGACAATGCACGGGAACGTATCTCGCGGTTCCTAGAGGCCTTGGGTGAACATGAATACAACCATGTTCTCCGCCTAAGGGAGTTTTCAAAATCACTTACCGAAAGAGCATACACGTGGTACAACTGTATCACACCAGGCATCATCCGTGATTGGAGTGAAATGGTTACATCAATTTACAGGAAATATTTCTTCGTGTCTGAACAAGTCACTCTCTCAGATCTAGGGAGAATGTTCCAACAAAATGACGAACATCCAAATGATTTTTTCAAGAGATTCAGGATCCAAGCACTGGATTGCCACGATCCGAGTGAGACTGAGCATCAACTGGTCAATTCATGCATCAATTGCATGACTTCCATCTACCGCGCCTTACTGGAGAACTTGCGGTTCCAGACGTTCTCCGAACTCCATGAAGCTTCCAAACGATCAGCCACAACAACACCGGCTTTATTACAAAGAACCAGGCCACCCAGGGGTGAAGATATGCGTGAAGTTCGGAGAAGCGCGCGCCTCCTCAACAAGCCATACAATACAGGCCCCTCCTATGTAACGTGGTAGACGAAAGAGGAAGGCGCCGACAACGGATCAACACCCTATACGCACGGCCCTGGCACGACGGGAGGCTCCGCCACGGAAAGCCACAACTAAACCCCCCGAATATCTTCATGAAACAAGAGAGGATGACCTAGACTTCCCATTTCCAATCGAGGAAGTAATCGAACTCTTAGAAACATGGGTCCAAGATAACGTCATCAGACTGCCACCTCTTAGACGCCCGCTGACTGAGGCTGAAATGGCGAATCCCAAATTCTGCCACTACCATAGGTTTGTGAGCCACCCGACCAGCGACTGCAACAAGCTGAAGCACATTTTTAAGGAAAAGGTATAGACAGGAGAACTTTGGCTAAGGAATGAAGGAGTACAGAGGGATCCGCTCCCCGTAAGAAATTGCGGGATTTCTGGGGACTCCGTACATGAAACGGTGCAGTCCATGATGCAGCACATATGTGAAATCCTCTAATTCTCCAAGGCGCAACGCCAAGACATTTTTGCGGCCCTCTACCACGTAGTATCTGGAAAACGGCTTCCTCATGCTACAGAAGCCACACTAGGGGTGCAAGTTTTCCAAAATATCGCTACTGAGAAACACAACTGGGTACTTCTAACTACGGTTTATTCGAGGGGCACCGAGTTCAACAACACACTAATTGACATGGCCTCAGGGTTCAACATCGTTACTTTCAAGACCCTGAAAGCAGTGGGAATAATGAAACAAGAGGCTAGCCATTCCCCGTCGGTCATCAAGGACCTTGAGGGAAGAAACTTGAACGCACTCGGCTACGTCAATCTCGAAGTCAGCATGGGAAATACTGCAACGCACGTGACTTTCCACATTGTCAAATAATTGAATTACGACATGGTCCTGGGACGCCCGTGGATACTCGACAATAGGACGAAGCTAGGGACGTCCCCTCTGCCCATATCGACGCCCGAAAGAGTATCCAACCAACCGTCTGGTCTGCTTCTGTGTCAACAACCTACCAACGAGACTCTATTACTTGGAGGAGGCCTGCCAAAGCTATCACCCGAACTCCGAACTCAAGTAAGTCTGACTGAACAACCCTCTATACAGTCAATCATTTCTCTTCATAACCCGTCATGGGGACTCAGCACGATTTCCGAGCACGACGCTGTCAAAAGGTGTGAATGGAACGCCGGACCCTTTAAGCGCTTCGCGAAGGATCGGAAGATTGCCCTCGAAGATGACGAAAACAGGAACCAGGCGATCGCACAACAACCAAATCTATCCCAGATCGGAGATATGGTGGTCAGGGCTACCTCGTTTCAAGTCGGAAAGATGACGGTAGACATGACAGTCCGAAAGAGCCCTCCTGAGGAAGAAAAGGACGAACCATATCCGGTAACTGATATCCTTCTGGGAGGCTATAGCAAGCTCATCAACATGGACAAACTGAAAGGTGTGGTGATCCACTCACGATGGCTAGAACCTTTCAGTACCTGAAAGGTCGCGCTACCTAACTTCCCGACATTCGCTCTTCGATATTTCCTCAGCAATTTTCCTTTTCACCTCTACTATTGTATTTCCTCAAGATAAATGCACCACTTGCATTCACAGGGCAGGGTTTCAGTTTTCTCCCATTAAGCAATCTCGTCCTTCCCCTCCAGTAAAATATCAAAAAAAAAAGAAACTTTCCTTTTTTAACCTTCCTAAACTAGTTCGAAATCAGTACCATAGAAAAAACATCACTTTCAATCAGCCAGACACTCCAATGAAGATAATATGGGAGTCAAGACAATCATTTCCGGCAGAAGTCTCGGGTTCATAAGTTTTATTCGGTGCGAAGACACAAAAGTTCAACATGAATACAATAAAAGGGAGATTGCAAGACATCAAAAGCAGCTAAGTCCCAAAGGGAAACAACGAAAGAGGAAAACTATTCGCCAACGGCTCAAAACCCCTGGCGCCCTGGTTAGGGTTTCTTCATATACTTTCCCCTGCAATCTTTCAGACAACAAAGATTCCACAAGGAGGACGTATCGACAACAATAGCCTCCATGTCCCACCTGGACGCTGTCTCAGCAGCAACGACCATCTCTTTCCTGCTCTCCACTCCAGCCATCGAGCCAATGTGCGCGACCATGATTCCCCCGGAAGCACTGACATCACCAGTAAAGTTTCCGCCAGACGTCCCGGAAGCTTTCTCAATATCCTTTAGAAGAAGATCCCCTGACTCACCCATGTCAGAATCCATGGAAGCCTGCGCCTTCACCCGTGCCTCGCATGAATGAATAGAAGGAATGTCTTGGATGATTGCTCTAACTTCGCGAAACAGTGAACCAATCCTGCCCAACGACTCCTCATGGGAAGAAGACTGGCCTCCATCAATACCGCGGTATCTCTCCAAAAAATTGGTAACGCCGTCGTTATCATCACCAGGGGCTGCCATTATGATATTGAGAAAACAATAGAGTTGCCTTACTTACAATCAACGGGGAGAGGGAATACAACGCAACCTCACCGGAAGTATGTATATACTATAAAAACCCTAAGGAGAAAAAGGGAAGTGACGTGTTTCACGGGTGTAACGCTTCCAAAATTTTGGCATAAATAAAAGAACGCCCTGATTAAAAGCGTGCGTGAAAGAAAATCAGGCTCACAAGGAAACTTTGATACCTTATAGAAACACACGCTCTCCCCTTGTTAACACCGGCCCCACCGATCTGGCCAAGCTGTACCAGCTTCCCAATCACACCAGCTTCCCAATTGCGCCAGCTTCCCAACTTGCGCCGCCTTCCAATTCTTCCCAGTCCGTGCTACGCCAAGCTTTCCTTGCCGACGCCATGCCAGCCAGATGGTCCACGCCTATTCCAAGTTCCTTGATGCCGGCGAGCAACTCCACTTCCTGTTCCAAGGCTTAACCCAAAGACGCCTAATTACACTGGGATTTGTGCAAAACTACCAGAGGCAAGGATTGCAAATTCTATTTACATCTCGAAAAAGGTCAGGAAAGCCTCCTCAACTTTCTCTTACGACTTACTGTCACTCGTCCGTCACCATCTTATGCTTACCTCGCAACAAGGCTCCTGTTCCAAGCTAAGCAGGGGACTTAATGTTGATGGTGGTTTTTAGACAAAGGGTATAATCGTAAAACCTTACTATAGCATGACGTCGCCAGTGACACCGAACACATTTGTTAGAACATTCAATACACTTATGTAATAATTACCAGGGTATCTTTTTTCAAAATGCTAAATTAGGGTTTTCGACGCGCAAAACCCTAAGTCTATGCAAGCCGCACACTGCGCACCATGGCAACCATGCCAAAACTAAGTCGCACACTGCGCACCATGGAAACCATGCCAAAATTAAGCGCACACCGCGCACCATGGTAACCATGCCAAAACTAAGCCGCTCACTGCGCAACATGGCAACCATGCCAAAATTAAGCCGCACACCGCGCACCATGGCAACCATGCCAAAACTAAGCCGCACACTGCGCACCATGGAAACCATGCCAAAATTAAGCCGCACACCGCGCACCATGGAAACTGTCACGCCTTCAAATGCTCCAAGCAATTTTTCGCGAAGGTATAACCCGGAAACAAAAATGGTTCAGTGATCTCTTATCACCCACTTGTATTTCATCCTTGTAAGATTGCACCAATGCAATCAGCCAACTCTACCAAGAGTATGCAACAGAAGTCTTACTCAGATTTTCTCTACCAAACTATGTAGCCCATACTACAAAGAGGTTCTTGCCATGTTTATGCTTCACAGAATTTGGGGAGTATAAGAAAATCAACAGTAAACCAAAGCCAAACGTAGAAGCCAACAAACTCACTTTTATTAGCTTAAGGGGAAGATACAAAATCGTCCAACCAATGGGATTTACAAGCTTATTCTCTAAGCCTACAACAAACTCACTCTCTACTGCAAAATGGTTCCCCAACACTCGAACTATTGAACAACCTGTCTACAATGGGTTCTATGGCTATTTATAATGCCAAGAAACCAGGGCCAATCCGTATGCAACTCTGTTGCACGCCCCATGAACAACCATCTGTCCATGGGCAGTTCCCCTAACCGCCAGTTTCATTTTTTTTTAACTGCTAGCTTTGGTGATGGCTTACACAATGACGCCACACCTGTCTTCAGCGGTTAGGATATGCCAAACTCGGTTATAAAGCACTTTATAACCGTCTATAACTTGCTCACACGCTTTGGCATGCTTGTGACACTCGCATCCGGCTCTTGCACTCAAATCCCGCAACACCGCAACATGCAACTCAGGTTGCACTTCTGCCAAATATTGTCATTATTGCTTTCGTTGCACTATTATAGCTTGCATTGCACCATTATAGCTTGTGTTGCACTATTATGGCTTGCATTGCACTATTATAGCTTGCATCGTGCACTTAGCTCATTTGGATGCCAACATCCAAATATTATGCCAATTGAATCTTGACTTGCTTAAACCAACTTCATGCTTCATATGCATCACTTGCATCTCCTTTGACGAGCAACAATCACCAATGGCGTGTTTGGCCTCACCATTGATGCACATGCACAGTCTAAGTCTTGGCCAAAACTTAGGACCATGCCAAAGTCATTCCGTGACTTTGCATCTCATCCTTTATTCCTTTCTTGAGCTAGGCTAACTCTGAATAAGGATATGCAACATTATCGCATAATGTTGCCCATGCCAAGTAACCTTTCTTGTCTCAGCCATCTTGGCGCTACACTGTCGGCTTGTGCAGCTTCATCTGCCAGGTTACAATCTCCGTGATGCACGATGATTGTGCGCCACTATGTGGACCGGTCATAGACCTCCCCCACCCAATCTGTTCAACGTCCTCATTGAACGCAACATCAGTTCAGCCTCTACTGAACTTTTCTTGGCCTTGTACGCATCTGAACCAATCTCAGAAATCAGCAACTTTGTTTGGCCTTCACTTCTTTCCAAACTTCTTTTCTTAGTACTTTATGCCTCCACTTAGTTTGTTTGCCTTGCCATTGATCCTATGAATTCCAGCTTCATTGTTGCATCGTCGACTATGCTTCAATCTCTACTTCATTCACATCTCAACACCCAAATGCTCCTTGTAATCTGTTGTTATGCGTCTTGCATTAGCAAAAATTCTTTCTTCAATCCATTCCGTGCCTAAGTGTACACTTCAAACAGCTAACATATCACTATGATATGCATAACTTAGCTTATTTGCCTTCAATTCCGACTGACATTGCACTCTTGCAATTCAACATGTCTTATTGTAGACTAAATGTTCTTCAATCTTTTGCAACTCCTTTGTGCAAACTCGCCTGAAATGCATGACATTAGCCATGACTTAGGATACCTCTAACATTAGACCGCCTTCCCAGAGACTAGGTATCCTCTTCACGTGCCTTTGAAACCAACAAGGCCTCACTTGTTCCTTCAAACTGCTATGCTTTAATGTAGCGGAAGATCAGCATCATGTTCTTCCTCATCATGAGTTACTCTTAACTCATATGCTTGATGGGATTACATCTTCATTCTTGTTGCGTTACTCCATGCTATCGCTGCCAAATACTGTCGCACTTCTACGTAACTCTCCCAACAGCAAACTCGCCTATGCCACCAACTTTACTTCTTTGCTTGGTGATATGATTTTAATTGTTGTAGAAAAAGTGGTAATAAGATTCGTTCAACTCGGACTCGATAAGATTGGGTTCTAGACTTAAAATAAAAATAGAAAATATATATACAAAAGGTTTGTCACAATGTCGAGAGAGACTGAGACTCAGGATTCCACCAAATTCCATTCATGCGACTCAAATAATAATTCCAATTAATTATAGTTCAAATAATAAAAATATGGACTCTTGTTCTTTGCCAAAAATAGATTTTTGAAAAGCAATGATTGTAAATCAAAAGCATGATGTATCAAAAATACATAGATCAAGCATACACCATCAAACGAAATCACACTCATTCAATAAAAATCATAAATCGATTAAAAATCAATGCAAATAGTCATAAAAGAATTATTAGAATTACCACATGCGTGAAATAGGGCTTCCTCCGTCATCCCAGTGTTTGGGTTTAGCTTCTCATATCAAAAACAGGCTCAAAAGAAAAAATCATGGCTCAAAAGTTGTTTTTTTTGAAGAGATGATATGATTCAGTGAATATGCAACGACGTACTGGCGTTACAGAGTTCACTGTTACAGGAGGTGTGGCTAACTGAAGATAAATGTGGTTGTTCAGCTGTTACAGAGAGAATACTGTAGCACTGTTGCGAATTTGAGACGCTGTTCTTCGTTGCAACGCTTGTTCTTCAGCAACAGCAGCAGCAGAGACAAGCTTCCTGTAATCTCCGATTCTCTCCTCCTGAGCTCTCCTCTCGACCCCAAACTCTCGACAGACCTCGATTCTCTAAATTACCCCAAACTCTTCGTCCCCCTTCTTGGGACCCTAAGAAACCTATTTATACGTCAAAGGACGATTAAATCTCTCCCAAATCGCTTCGAAATCTCTTCTTTCCTTCCTTGGCAGTCACGACAATAATCTCTTCCCTAATTCGTTTCACGCGTTTCTGAGCTCTCCCAATTATATCAAACTTCTCCTTAGATAGAATATGTATCTTTGGAACGAATTTCTTGCCTTTAATCTCTCTGAATGTCCAAAAACAAACTCGACAGGGACCGTGTTTCCTTTTTTACTTTGTTTCCTTTTTCCGGCAATTCCATCCCAATTCGATCGATCCAAACGCATGTATTAAACCTGTTTTGCTCTATCAAGTCCAGCCCAATCGATTTCCAGTGTTGAATCACTTTAAAACTTCCCAAAGCTTCACGTCCAAAATCTGCAGACGTGAAGTCTCTTTTCCCGCCAAAAACCGTTTTAAACGTGAAGAAGAAAGGTTTCCCCCTATCCAGTTCCGGTGTCCCTTTAGCACATGCCTAGAAATGGGTTACCCCTTATCCAAAGCGAGAGTACGAATAGCAAATGTCCTCCCAGGTGCCTTTAACAACTTTTAGAGCCAATTTCGCCGCAAAAGCTTATTTCTCCAAAAACACCTACAAAGAGATAAAATACCGAAATAAGTACAAAAATGGGTACTAACAATATACACAATAGAGATGAAAATAGACACATAAATGCGTCTATCACTTGGTTTTGCTTTCAGCGTTTCTTATTGTATACTTTGGCTAAGTATACTTGTAGTGCTTCCCCAATGAACTTAGATTTATATTAAGCAAAAAGAGCCAAGGTTTTTGCTTAAACACCTCCTTCATTCATTACACTAGCCTTACATAAGAAACATAGGGACCATTCGCATTACATCACTGGCCAATACTCGGCCTTACCGAAAGAAAATACATTACCAAAGCAAATACACCAACTAAAGTGTGATATCTTTAAAGACCGTAAGATCAGGCAACACCCAACTTTACTTGAAAACAGAAAAAACAAACAAATATGTGTTAAAGCCTCCATACTTCAGCAACCTTGCAGGTTCAGGCACTTGCAAACAGCAACGCAATGCCCCTGCTTCATACATGCGCTAATCACGGCGAACTAGGGAAACTAAGATCCATAGGATATCCAAATTCCATATGAATCTCAGCTAAAGCTTTCTTCAAACGAGCGGACTGGTGCAAACTCACTTACCTTCTATTTGTCACACTTCATGTCAACCGGACTAACTTTCCCTACACCTTTCACGAAACAAGGTGCACTAGGACTTTGTATGAAAATCCCGCCAAGGTGAGGCATCATTGTTGCCTCTGCTTCTTTGAAAAAGTTGTTACCAAGGATCATCTCGAAATCATTGAGACGATTGCGGACAATTTTTCTTTCTTTGGACAATCACGTGCAAGGTGAGGACCTTTGCATAAGAAACAGCCACTAGCCTTGTTCTTCGCAACCAAACTATCATCCCTTTGATAGCTTTTCTCCTTGGACTCAAAACTCTTCTTATCCTTGTCCTTAGACTTCTGGTTTTCCTTGTCCTTGCCCTTCCTATTAGCATCAGTTGAGGTATTGACTGATCTAAAATCAGCAAGGCTGTCCACGATTGCAATGGCTGAAGGTAGGTCTTTCGCACCCTGCCTTCTCACTTCAGCCTGAGCCCACGGCTGCAAACCAGATGTAAAATTGAACAACTTGTCTTCCTACGACATGTTGCGAATGTCTAGCATCAGAGATGATAATTCCTTCACGTATTCCTGTGGTGTACCGGTATGCCTTAGCTTACGCAAGCTCTATCTGGCTAGCCAAGCAGCATTGCTTAGTAAGAATTATCTCTTCAATTCTTCTTTCATGACAACCCATGTCACAATGCCTGGACGACCAGTAGTAAGGTCATCATCAGTTTTAGTTCTCCACCATAACTTTGCATCACCTTCCAGGTACATGCTAACGAGTGTAACCTTTTTTTCTTCCGGGGTTCTGGCGGCCTTGAAGTATTGGTCCATGTCCCACATGAAATTCTCCAACGCCTTCGCATATCTTGCGCCAGAAAACTCCTTAGGTTCTGGGATTTTAATCTTGGTAAAGTCACTGCCACTACCACCTGCAGTAGCTTGATCCGAGCCAATTACACTCACTGTACGCCTCAAGACACTTAACTCATCAGTTAGTTCTTTCAAGGCTCCTGTGAACATGGTCTTAAAAGCATTGATTTGGCCTTCCAAATCCTCATGCTTCTTAGTTGCACTATGGCCTACCACAAACATATCAGCAACATGCTTGTCCGACGCTTGGATGCGAGCCATAATCGTAGCATCATAATTAGCATCATTAGAATGGCGCACCTCTTCGCCAATCATGTCTTCCAAGTCCGATACCCTATCACTTAAGGCATCCATCGAACTCTTCTTACCATCCATTACGATTTAACAACTTTCAGCAACTAAACTCGAGCAAAACAGAGAAAATCTTCCAACACAAAGCCAAAACAGAGCAACCGTGCTCTGATACCCGTATTGTCACGCCTTCAAATGCTCCAAGCAATTTTTCGCGAAGGTATAACCTGGAAACACAAACGGTTCAGTGATCTCTTATCACCCACTTGTATTTCAGCCTTATATGATTGCACCAATGCAATCAGCCAACTCTACCAAGAGTATGCAATGGAAGTCTTACTCAGATTTTCTCTACCAAACTATGTATCCCATACTACAAAGAGGTTCTTGCCATGTTTATGCTTCACAGAATTTGGGGAGTATAAGCAAATCAACAGTAAACCAAAGCCAAACGTATAAGCCAACAAACTCACTTTTATTAGCTTAAGGGGAAGATACAAAATCGTCCAACCAATGGACTTTAGAAGCTTATTCTCTAAGCCTACATCAAACTCACTCTCTGCTGCAAAATTAGTTCCTCAACACTCGAAATATTGAACAACTTGTCTACAATGGGTTCTATGGCTATTTATAATTCCAAGTAACCAGGGCCAATCCGTATGCAACTCTGTTGCACGCCCCATGAACATCCATCTGTCCATGGGCAGTTCCCCTAACCGCTAGTTCCACTTTTTTTTTAACTGCTAGCTTTGGTGATGGCTTAAACAATGACGCTACACATGTCTTCAGCGGTTAGGATATGCCAAACTCGATTATAAAGCACTTTATAACCGTCTCTAACTTGCTCACACGCTTTGGCATGCTTGTGACGCTCGCATCCGACTCTTGCACTCAAATCCCGCAACACCGCAACATGCAACTCAGGTTGCACTTCTGCCAAATATTGCTATTATGGCTTTCGTTGCACTATTATGGCTTGCATTACACCATTATAGCTTGTGTTGCACTATTATGGCTTGCGTTACACTATTATAGCTTGCATCGCGCACTTAGCTCATTTGGATGCCAACATCCAAATATTATGCCAATTGAATCTTGACTTGCTTAAACCAACTTCATGCTTCATATGCATCACTTGCATATCCTTTGACGAGCAACAATCACCAATGGTGTGTTTGGCCTCACCATTGATGCACATGCACAGTCTAAGTCTTGGCCAAAACTTAGGATCATGCCAAAGTCATTCCGTGACTTTGCATCTCATCATTTATTCCTTTCTTGAACTAGGCTAACTCTGAATAAGGATATGCAACACTATCGCATAATGTTGCCCATGCCAAGTAACCTTTCTTGTCTCAGCCATCTTGGCGCTACACTGTCGGCTTGTGCAGCTTCATCTGCCAGGTTACAATCTCCGTGATGCACGATGATTGTGCGCCACTATGCGGACCGGTCATAGCAACCATGCCAAAACTAAGCCGCTCACTGCGCACCATGGGAACCATGCCAAAACTTAGCCGCACACTGCGCACCCTGGCAACCATGCCAAAACTAAGCCGCACACTGCGCACCATGGCAACCATGCCAAAACTAAGCCGCTCACTGCGCACCATGGCAACCATGCCAAAACTAAGTCGCACATTGCACACCATGAAAACCATGCCAAAACTAAGCCGCACACTGCGCCCCACGGCAACCATGCAAAAATTAAGCCGCACACCGCGCACCATGGCAACCCTGCTAAAACTGGCGCTTGCAGCCTAGCTTTCCAACCGTGCAACCCAAGGGCCAAGCCGCCACACATGCCATCGGCACATGCCAAAGTGGCGCTTGCAGCCTAGCTTGCCAACCGTGCAACCCAAGGTCCAAGCCACCACACATGCCATCGGCACATGCCAAAGTGGCGCTTGAAGCCTAGCTTGCCAACCGTGCAACCCAAGGGCCAAGCCGCCACACATGCCATTGGCACATGCCAAAGTTGCGCTTGCAGCCTAGCTTGCCAACCGTGCAACCCAAGGGCCAAGCCGCCACACATGCCATTGGCACATGCCAAAGTGGCGCTTGCAGCCTAACTTGCCAACCGTGCAACCCAAGGGCCAAGCCGCCACACATGCCATTGGCACATGCCAAAGTGGCGCTTGCATCCTAGCTTTCCAACCGTGCAACCCAAGGGCCAAGCTGCCACACATGCCATTGGCACATGCCAAAAGTGGCGCTTGCAGCCTAGCTTGCCAACCGTGCAACCCAAGGGCCAAAGACGCCACATGCCATTGGCACATGCCAAAAGTGGCGCTTGCAGCCTAGCTTGCCAACCGTGCAACCCAAGGGCCAAGCCGCCACACACGCCATTGGCACATGCCAAAGTGGCGCTTGCAGCCTAGCTTGCCAACCGTGCAACCCAAGGGCCAAGCCGCCACACATGCCATTGGCACATGCCAAAAGTGGCGCTTGCAGCCTAGCTTGCCAACCGTGCAACCCAATGGCCAAAGCCGCCACATGTCATTGGCACATGCCAAAAGTGGCGCTTGTAGCCTAGCTTGACAACCGTGCAACCCAAGGGCCAAGCCGCCACACACGCCATTGGCACATGCCAAATTGGCGCTTGCAGCCTATCTTGCCAACCGTGCAACCCAAGGGCCAGAACCGCCATATGTCATTGGCGCATGCCAAAGCGCCACTTGCAGCCTGGCATTACCACTCGCACTCGATGTGCAACATGCAGCCAAGGCATGCCACACATGCCATTGCACCACTTGCAGCCTGGAATTGCCGCTTGCACCCGTTGTGTAACCAGCAACATGCTACACGTTTTCCATGAAAACACTCGAGACGTCAACGCATGCCACAAGCTGGGGGATGCTCTTTAGGGTTTTTGGTTTGGCGGTTTACAGCGTGCGGCGTACAATACTTCCTTTTTAAGACAGTGTCACAAGAGCAAAGCGGTTAGTAAATACATGGATTAATAGTGAAACACTCAAACATTATGGAACATCAATTCCAGGCGTTACCGGTTACCACCTCCTCCCATTTACTCATCCGTTTCTTCTCTTACGATACCAGAGTACGTTTCACTTCGGCTTGTATAAATAGGTCTTACCTATTTCCACCAGACAACAAGTTTGGTCACGGAGAAATACAATACTCAGAAAGGAAACTTTGCTAGCTTTCTCAAAGCTTCCAACTCTTGCAAGCTTCTGAAGCTTTCATCTTCTGATACAAGTCGAGCACTACTCTTCCAGAACTGTTCTGGTCTCAACACTCTCTTCGCTTCCCTCCCTAAAGCAGCCCTTCTCCTCCACTTTGGGACCGAAGCAAGTCTGGAACGACCATTTCTTGGTTTAGGCCAGATTTGTACAGATTGATCTGTCGAATCTAAAGTACTCCCGTGCAGTACATTTGTTTAGGGTTTAGATTTGTTTCCCACCCACCTACCGAAATTACCAAAATCAGCAAAAACGGTTTTCACCCATAAACAGTTGGGATTTCATTAAGCATGATTTTTTTAATGTGGCAAAAGAATTGCAGGAAAAATACTTTCTTGATTGGAGACTAAAAAACACTTTCATTGATTTGATCCCTAAAAAAGATTGCATAAAGAAAATTAAAGATTTGAGACCAATTAGCCTCATTCATGGGGATTATAAAATAGTTTCTAAAATTCTTGCTGGAAGATTCAAGAAGACTCTTCCTTCCATAATTTCTCAGCATCAGACTGCCTTTGTCAAGAAAAGACAAATCTTGGATGGTGTTTTAATAGCTAATGAGCTTATTGACTCTAGAGTAAGAAGTGGGAAGCCACGCATTCTTTGTAAGGTAGACTTTGAAAAAGCATTTGATCATGTCAATTGGGAGTTTTTGGATGAAATTTTTCAGCTCATGGGTTTTGGTATTAAATGGAGGCAATGGATTAGGTGTTGTGTAGGATTAACAAGATTCTCTATTCTTGTTAATGGGAGTGCAACAGGTTATTTCAAAAGCAGCAAAGGCATTAGGCAAGGTGATCCAATTTCACCTTTCTTATTTCTCTTAGTGGATGAAGCACTTACTTTTATGATTAAAAGGGCTCAAGAAAAAGGGCTTCTTTCTGGTTTTAAGGTGAAGAATGATGGTTTGTTGGTTAGTCACCTGCAATTTGCAGATGACACTCTAATTTTTCTTGATGCTGACATTGAACAAGTGAAGAATTTAAGACTTATCCTTCTTTCTTTTGAGATGCTCACAGGTCTTAAAATTAATTTTGCAAAAAGTCAGACATATGATGTAGGGTATGATGGAGATTTAAATGTTTTCTCTTCTCTTCTTGGTTGCTATAATGGTGTCTTACCAACAACTTATTTGGGTTTGCCTTTGGGAGATAAATGTAGTGGTGTAGCAAAGTGGGATAAAGTAGTGGAAAAATTTATTGCTAGATTTCCAGGTTGGAAGAAGCCTCTCTTGTCAAGAGCAGGTAAGATAACTCTCATAAATAGCGTGCTTGCTAGTTTTCCTATTTACTACATGTCTTTATTTGAAATCCCTGCTTCTGTCTTGAAGAAACTAGAAAAAATTATGAGAGATTTTCTGTGGAGTGATAACAAAGGAAGAAAGAAAATTCACCCTGTTAAATGGAATGCTTTGTGCAAGAAGAAGAAGTATGGAGGATTAGGAATTAAAAACTTGAGGCTGGTCAATCAAGCTTTACTTTCTAAATGGTCTTGGAGGTATGCAACTGAAAATGAAGCAATGTGGAAAAAAAATTGTTGATGAGAAGTATGGCTTTAATGATGTTGGATGGTCTCCTAAAATCCCAAAGTGTACTTATGGCAGGTCTGTCTGGAAATCTATCACGAAGAGTAATTCTATTTTTCTGAAATTTGCCAGGTTCAAGGTTAATAATGGTGCTCTTGTGAGATTTTGGCAGGATAATTGGTTATATGCTAATCCAATTAAAACTTGTTTTCCAAATCTTTTTGCTATCTCTAGAGCAAAGAATCGTTTTGTTGCTGAAATGTATACAATTATTGGAAATACAATTAATTGGAATCTGCAGACTCCAAGAAGATTAAATATTACTGCTAGAATGGAGTTCAATTTACTTATGGCTGACCTTCAATTACTTCAGCTCAATGTCAGTAAAGAAGATGAGTTATTCTGGCCTTTCACTACAAGTAAATGTTTCTCTGTTAATTCTTTGTATGATAAACTTTCTTTAGAAGATGAGACTGTGCAGGACTCAGCTGTTTTTAAGTTCATCTGGAGCCTAAAATGCCCTCCTAAAATTGGCTTCTTTCTTTGGCTTATTGCTCATGGAAGATTACCTACTAGAGATTTCTTACTGAAAAGAAGAATTGATGTGCCTGTCACTTGTGTGTTTTGTCCTGCCTAAGAGACAACTTCTCATTTGCTTATTCATTGTGAATTTGCAAGAAAAGTTTGGGATACTTTGACTGCAAAGATTAATTGGATTTTTGCTATGCCTGAAGATGTGCTACCTGCTTTGGAGGCTTGGCAACTTAATTGTTCAGACAAGGTAAAGAGAGATATTTGGAAGTTGGTGCCTGTGGCTGTTATTTGGTGTGTTTGGAAGGAAAGAAATAATAGAGTCTTCAATGGTAATCAAAATTCAACTGTTGCAGTTGGTAATAAGGCAGTGTATATGCTTTTCATTTGGTCTCTGGCCTTTAAAGAATTTGAAGATATCGACTCCAAAGAGGTTATGAAACATCGGTGTAAAATGTATTTTGACATTGCTTAAGTGTTCTTAACTTGTTTTGAGCACTTTTATTTTCTTTTTTCTTTTCTTTTTGGCAAGGGTGGCATGAGTTTGTATGCCCTCTTCTTTTTTTGATCAATCAATCTTTTCTTTACCGATCAAAAAAAAAATTTAATGCAGACGTGTCGGGTAGATAGAATGATAGATACCATAGAAGATATGGAGAGTATAAAAAGTTTGGACCACCATTTTCTATAGAATTTCCGTGAATTTGGTATCTTTTTTTCTTTTTCTTCCGACAATTACTAATGGTTAGACAATGATGAAACAAAGAAGAAATTTACATAATGAGTGTCCTATAGGCATATATAGCTTGACAATAGCTCTCTTTAGGACGCGGTTATAAACCCATAAATTTGTCCAAAATCTTGTTATTATCTAAGTAAATTAGACAACCCAATCGATGATTGTGCAACACGTAATAGCCCGTGATAATGGTTCAGACCCTACATCTTTGAAACACCGCATGGGTTTGAAATCTCACGAAGAAAAAAGCACATACAAGACAAACCAATAGGTTTGCAACCGACGACGCTGCATTCATTACAAGCTCAGTGGCCTCTAAGACCACATGAAGTGAACATTACGTGTTCGATTTTCTTACCTTTAGGCCCTCGCTTCTTCTCCATCTATATAAACCTCACGAATTCTCATTCTCTTAGCATCAAAACTCACAAAATCAATAATCTTAATTCCTACCAAATTCTCTAACTTCTCCACTGTCTCTTGCTTGTCTTTCTCATTTAATAGGGATGGCGAAGACTACATCCTCCAGTTACTTGTTTGTCTTTGCAGCGTTGGCTTTGTTTGCAGTGATGATGATGAACGAGATGCCAGGATCTATGGCTGCTTGCCAAGTCACACAGTTGTCACCATGCTTGAACGCGATTTCATCAAATGCGAGGCCAACCGCAACTTGCTGCAGTAGGCTGAGGTCCCAAGTACCTTGCCTCTGCACATACGCTAGGGACCCTAACCTTAGCAAATATGTCACTAACCCCAGCGCTAGACGTGTGGCTCAGATTTGTAGGGTAGCAGTTCCCAGATGCTAGGCACTCCACCAGGAGTTTGGTAATTTAGCAGATTGCCGATGATGATAAATGTTGAGATTAATGATGATGAGAGTGAACTTTATTTATGCAGCGCAAATAAAACCTTGTATATGTACGAGGGGTGTAACCGTGTATTAGGCATTATCTTGAATCTCTAGAGTCCTCACTTGAGACGTTTGAGTGTGTCATTTTTTATCTTTTCCTGTCTATGTTTGTGACTCCTAATAAAATATTTATTGCGATATATGATGGAGGATTGTCAGTTTAAATGAGGACGACTCGTCTACAAATTCATAACTTCCCCACACCCAATTGCACTCCGTTCTTGCACTATGGGCACAAGTAATGAAGCCACATCTAGGGTCCACCACCTTTTAATTTAAGGATTTTTTCTTTTTTTTTTTGCTTTCTATGTCTTCTCTCTCGGACAATCAATATATACCAATTGATACGGGATTGTTTATGAGAATATTAAAAACATCAAAACACATGATAATTAAAATTTTAATATAAATGAAAAATATTAATTACAAGTAAATCACGAAAATAAAGAATCATGAATCACAAAGATATTCAATTTTTAAGATGGTTTTTACCGAAATCAGCTCTGACCATTTAGTTTGATATATTCTTTTTTGATAAGAGATCCTCCTAAAAGAAATAAGTATTTTACTTGTAATTTTGTAGATCCTAACGAATGTTATGCGCTAAATTCTTTTGAGTGAATATTAAATTCAAATCAATGTTGCGAGGTGTTAGAGAATTGTGTAACAGGAGTGTAATAAAGTGACTCAGCTAGAGGTGTGTCATTGTTGGTTGTTTTTATTATACTGCTAATGAGGTGTCAATTTATTCAGTCTGTCATGTCTTTCCATAAGAAGAACAGAGGTTTGCCATTCATTATCTAGAATACAAAACAAGATTTAGACAAGTTAGGCAAGACAAAGTGTTGTCCAAATTTGTTCTTGCAATAAATAAATCTATGGTTGTAGTTGCCCACAACAGTTATGCCTTTGATTGAAAGTTGAAAACACATCTAATGGTATTAATTTGCTTATTATATTATTAATGTCCCACTAATTTTAACATAATAATTTTATATTAATTTCTCATAATGTTATCAAATATCCAAATCAATATCCCATAATAACTTTTTTATTAATTTCTCGTAATTTGTTACTAATTTATATATTTATATACCTCCAGAGATGATAAAAATTTGCTAATTATTAAACATATCAATGAATCGTGGTAGTTGTGGTGGTGGAGCAGGTAGCGGTAGTGGCGGTGGAAGTGTTACCATCTTGCTCAATGTGATTTTTTTTCTTTCCATAGCTAGATTAATAGCTCGGCCCTTGGTGGAAGAAATGGCGATAGTTGGCGGTTCATCGGCGGTGGTGCATGTTGGTGAGTAGTAGTTGAGAATGTTAATTCTCTGTTATTACGGCACAGGTAACATTATATTGAGAAAGATGTACGTTGATCGTTTATAATGTTTGAATAAACTCGATCACAATATAAAAGAAAAGAGAGGGTATTTTAGGCAGTTCACCGAAAAAACTTTTATTTTTGCATATCTTTCACTATCGCCGAGTCAGCTAACTGAAAACGGACGGAAACTTCACTATAAGAGGTTTTGCTAATTAACAATATCCATGGGAGGTAATGCAAATTATTGGTAAGTATTCACAAATTACCCCTTATCATAATTTATATACTTCTATTAACTAGATAACAAATTTGTTGACAATTATATGTGATGGAGTCGATGGAAGTGGTGGTGGTAGAAAAATTAATGGTAATGAGTGTTTCTGGTTGTGGTGGTTTTTGATTTGTGCGATAGTAAGCAATGCTTATTTGTTGTCATTATGACATATGTAATATTATAATATGGAAGTCATGGTTCACTATCTTTAGCTTGTTCAAATAAGCTCGATTACTAAATAGGGGGAACAACTATCGGTCATTTTATATCGTAACAACAAATGAATGATACAAGTCAAAATAGATACACAAAAAAATAACTTATTATGGAGGTTGTGTCATTATGACACGGGTCAAGCTCTAGTATCCTAATAAGGCATCATAATTGATTAATTTTTAGATTTTTCTTTCTGCATTTGAAGTTTTCTCCTCGTTAATAAAAAAGATTTCTGATCCTAATTCAACTCATACACATATCACTCATAATTTTAAACCTCATTCTAAAATCACACCAACTAATTACGTTATCTGGGAATTACAAACTGTTTCTCCTTACACAAGTTATGATCTGTTTCGTTTTGTTGAATAACTTGTATGTCCTGTCAAGTATTTAATATTCCACAGAAAGTTAATCACTGGTTGATTAAGATTCTTTTGCAACTTCATCTGGATTTTTTCTGAATGCAACATCTATTACTTGGTTAAATTAAGATCATGAAATCTTGTCTTGGCTACTTTCTTCTTTTGACAGGTTATTGCCTTGTTCAGGTGTTAGTTTGTAAAATTTCGAACAATATCTAAATTTATGCAATTTAGATAAGAACTTCATAATCTCAAGAAAGGAACATATTGGATGATTCAATAATGCTCGATCCTTAGCTCATCAACTTGCACAAGTCTATCGGAATGATCAAGATAATGATCTTGTTTATCTCATTCTTCATAGCCTACAATCTGATTAAAATTCCTTTACAACTTTTCGTATTACTTCTTGCTGAGAATCGCGTATGCCTTCTCATGATAATCCTGATTTATCAACAATTTCTGTTTATATTGTTGACTACATTCAACATCTAATTTTCCGCAAGATTCCGGTTATTCTCATAAAGGTTTTGCTCCTAATTATGGATATTATTCACAATTTGATTGGAATCCTGGTTTTAGAGGTGGTAATTTTCGTGAAATTTTTTGTGGTGGTAGATTTCTTTTCAAGATGGTTTTCGTGGTGGTAGATTCGACCAGGTGGTAAATTTTTCCAATCTAATTTCTATACTCCTAATCCAAGTATGGTTACTACATTTATTGCCAAATTCGCAGCAAAGTAGGCTACTGTGTTGTTGAATGTCGATATAGATTTAGTAGGTCTTCCTATGATTCACCAATTCAAGCATACAATGCCTTTACGTACTAAAGAATATTATGAAAAAAAAATGATGATTCTTGGTTCCCAATAACAGAAGCTATGTTGCATATCATGAGAATTTTTATTAGTAAGAAATTGGGTATATATGACTTAGGTGCAACATAGCATATAACATCATATTTTTCCAACCTCAATTTATACTCTCCGTATGAAGGTTCAAATTGTGGAAAAGTCGGTAATGGTTTAGCATGTTCTCCATGTGCCATCTATAACTAAAAACTTATTATTCGTGCATTAATTTACCAAAGAAAATCATTGTTTCTTTGAGTTTTATCCTTATCAGCTTTATGTTAAGGATTTAATAACAAGAAAGAATTATTTAGAGGTGGCATTAAGAATGTTTTGTATGACTTGCAGTTTAGTTATTGTACAGTTAATTAAGAAAGTTTTAAACCCTGAACTTAGCACTGCTAAAGATGGGTTCAATAGATTAGGTCACCCAGAAAATAGGATACTTAAGCATATTCTTTCTACAATAATGGTTTTATTTCCTCTCATTTGGAAAAATCAGTGATCCAACTGGATTAGATTGTAGCTCATTAATGGGTGACTTTGAAGAGAACATCTAAAAATTTTGTGATTTGTTAATGCTTGTCACTTTGAGTGTTTTTGGGTTATAAGTTTTTTATAAAAAGAAAATCGAATATCATTTGACGATTCAATGGATATTGGTATGAGTCCCAAATTAATGTTTCCGATTTTTCTTTCTAGAAAAGAATCAAAACACTTAGAGTATTATTATTGTGGATACGCAATACCTAGCTTAGGAATTTGGTCACCAGAATCTATATAACTCAGACTACTGGCTCCATTTACAAGGACTCTGACTATGAAATGTGTCTGCAAATAAGGCTTTGATGATCTTAGCAGCGGATAAGTACGACTTGTAACCGCCTGTGTCGTCCAGCACTGTAACACTGTATCACATGTCTGTCCTCGAGAAGTCTATATATAGAACCTTAACCTTCAAGTTAAGGGTCCCTGATCGAGTGCTTCTATGAAACCTTTTTTTTTTATATATCTCTATACTTGTGTTTTAATTTCATTCTGAGTTTGTATCTACTTGGGTGTAGAGATTAGATTTTAAACAACTACATTTTGGCCGACTAAGGGATCTTTCGACTCAACCCTGTGAAATCGGGAAAAGTCCTTTGATCTTTCCTACTTAAGCAAAGTGGAATAAATCCTTGAAGCATCACACAGTGCAAGGTTATATAGATATCACATGGTGAAAGGCTATATATATGGAAATCTCTTGAAACAAATAACACCTTAACTCACAACTCTTAAACCCAACAAACTTTCATTTCAAGATTAAAACGTATGCTATCACCAAGTACTCGTATAGATATGGAAAATGTGAGAAAGAACAACGAGACAAATATAGACTCTGATCGACGTATAAGAATCTATCATCTTACAATAATCACCAGCAAAAGAGTAACGTGAATAAAGTTAGACGTTATCCTGAGGAGAGTAAGTACGCTAGGGGAGCTTATCAAGACCCAAAAATCATTTATCCATGAACAAACAACCACTATATGAAGCCTTCTTTGTACTCTCGGCACCGCCATACCGAACAATTTCCCAGAGGCAATACATCACATCCAGAAAAACACACAAAATAACTAGTTTAAGGGTACACGTGGACGGAGTTTGAGGATCCGGAAGACGCACTATCAACATAGAAAGAAATATTAAGCCCATATCTACAACAACCCTTGACAACTGACCCCACAACAAGAGGAACACAGCCTGTGGATGACCATTAGACGACGAACCAATAAAGAGCAAACTTTATTCATGAATTGTTATGTATCGCGTCATCTGATGCAGGAGGATGATCGACGATCGCTCACACAAGGTTGAAAGGCACACAATCCTTCTGATACTATGTACCGCTATCAAATTAGTAAGGAAACCTGATAACTATAGAGAAATATGAAAAGGAGGGGGTACCAAGTACACTACCAAATTTTTATTCGGAAACCTGTATGGAAAAACTTGTCACAATCAGTAGCATAGATCTTCAATAAATATCTGATATCTGATGCGAAGACAAGTTTAACTTGGAAAATCTCAAAAATGAATATCCAAGTAATAACCTAGTATGTACTCAAACTGTTACAGAACCGAATTTCACTAAGAACAAGTATTGTGATCTTTCTTTGAAGATACAGATTCTCAAAAATATATCTTGTAAGTTCTTTACAGTCTTTTAGGCTTAAAAACTGTCTATGTTATTTAACGTACTACTTGTGATGCTTCTATAATAAAGATAAACAATATAATACAAAAAATAGTTAATACAAGACACCATAAATTTTGTTAACGAGGAAAAATGCAAAACAGAAAAACCTCGGGACCTAGTCTAGAACTTGAACACCGTACTGTATTAAATCGCTACAGACACTAGCCTACTATCAGACTTCGGACTGGAATGTAGTGGAGACCGAATCGACCCTACGAGCAATTCAACATCAGTTGTTCTCCTTTGCGTCTCTTGGATCTCGCAAGACTCTACATAACACGATTTTCCTAACTGACTTCCTATACAAAACTAAGAGTTTCTTTGACTTAAGTGAATAATTTTATGACTATTATGCCTCTAACAGGGATCATATCTGATTTTCTTCATAAATATATTTAACCAAGGTATGGAAATCCATAGACTAATGAGGGATCTTCAATAAAAAAGGATACCAAGCAAACTCAAGATTAAGTTAAACTTGTTTTCTTCAAAATTTATGGAGATGCCTAATCAATTATACATAACAAAAACAATCTAAACAAATTAAACTAGAACTAATTTAGATATCTACCTTATGGAATCACGAACTCTGAGACAAAGAATATTGTGTGATTTCTATGTATCTCGTTTCTGATCTATATAGTTCAGAAACTAAAAGATCAATAAGAACATGATCCAGATAACACGAACTAGATTTCTGAAATCTAGGTTTTAGAGGACGGCTCTAGCCGCAACTAGGACACTGAAGTGTTAGGATTGAGATTGTAATGTGCAGGGACTCTTCTATTTAATTTGATGAACAATACTAAACAAGGCAAGTTCGTGAACTAGTTTATATGTTTACGAATTGCTTTGTATCCAAGCAAGCTAAAATTCTCCATATAGATTGTGCATGAAATCATGTGAGAATTTTTCTTTGAATCACGAAGAAAATGTGTACAACCTTAGTGCACAAAGTAGTTTTTGAGAGAGCCATGCTTAAGTAGTTCTGGAACCGTCAAGCATAAGTGGAGTATATGTACACAAGACCAAATTAGATCTGAACCGTCAAAACAGTTTGTGAACTCAAAGTCGTCTCGTAACTTAGGAACCTTTTGAATTTGGCAAATTCGTGAACTGTCAAAACAGTTTGTGTACTTGGAAACAAAAGGTACAAGAAATATCCAAAATCAGCTAGTTTGAGAACTGTATGAAATAATTCGTGTACCATTGAATTAAACAGAATCTAATATTATCTCAAAATCGACTAGTTCACGTCTAAGTAAGTTAACTGAGATTTAAAAATCAAGTCTTTATATTTATATATAAGCTGAAGTTTGTGAACTGGTACGTAAAAAAAATTGTGAACTTTAAGAACTAACTTGAATACTCCTTAGCTTGCATTATTCTTTGCAATATTCATCATCATACTAAATTCATATGACTTGTCTCAGTAGACATGATAGTAGATAATATGAGTAAATAGCATAGTCAGTCTTCACATACCTATGTTGATGAAGTTTCCGTTAACATCGTCGTTCTTCAATTTTCAATCTTCAAGGTCGATTGGTGACTCCTGATACTCAATTACCATGCTTTTATTCCTAATTTGAGACCGATTTTAGTAAACTATAAATCAAGTCATAGTTCTGATCAACTAAGATTGACAACAAGCCGGGCATATCAAAACTTGTGAGTTGACCGAACGATTTTCTGACATAATACATTCCAGAAGCGTATTATAAAGCAACAGACAAGACGACGACCAAGTTGCTGACAGCACCGAAGAAACATCCCAAACAAATCATAGGATATATGGAACTTACTACTTCGCTGGAATATCTGTCCCATGAACTCAGTAAGACAAGACACAAATAGTGCAGTATGAGTCGGGGCATACTAAAAGGCCCCCCGACCCCGGATATCCCATTTTTTTCATTCGGTAAGTACTTGAGCCACAAAACCAAAGACTGCCTAAATTGGAGGAACCTCGTATAATAATGCATAAATAGCAGAGACCTACTTCAATACAGAAAGACATATATAGACGTAACTCATGGTGGAAGCCATGTTTAGCACGGAGGAACGAAGAACAACGGCGACGAAATTACTTAGCAGTCCAAAGAATAACAAAATAACCAGAGCATGAAAGCACATCAATGAAGATAGCCGATCAAAGAAACACGATGAAAACTCACCTCCTGTTTTGCAGGAAACCACTTCAAGGTTATGGACCAACCGCACATCTGAACCTGCAGTTTATCCTCATGTTGATACTTCACATGTTGGGTTTGGTCCTGGTTATTTAAATTAACACATTAAACAAGCCTATTTATTTGAAACGTGGGTATTAGCAGGACGTAATGCACTTGTAATTGCCTAGTTTTGTCAAAGTCGTAAGGTAAAAGAGTTAAATATTAAAAATGCAGGTAAAATGTGTCGTCTTTGTAATGTTTGATAATACCATCTTGATACATATACTAATTTTTGTTTCATAACAAGACTGATAAGACTTTATGATTTTACAGGATTTGGCAATATCTCAGTGTTTGTTAACAGTTGGATATCATGTTGCCGCCATTACAAAGACTTAATTCAAAGATGCTTTTTTATAAATTTTTATCCTTTATTTCAAAACATAATCCAAAAGGAAGATATGTTTAGTGCTAGCAAATAGTAATGGAATCTCAAAGGGGTTGTTACATAATTTTATTATTTGACTTTAGTGAAATACTCGAGTAAATAAAAACAATCCAAGAACCGGCGAATTAATGAAAAAAATAAACAAGTTGCAAAGGAAGAAAGAAATTTCCTTGAAATATTAAACAGAATCCATATTAGATATACTTGTTTTAATTTGACCTGGAGTTTCCATGGTTAACAATAAGACATTTGTCACTTCCTCATTATTTCACAAACTCTTTTCATGAATAGAATCAAGTAATCACCTGAAGTTTTCTTTAATATTTAAGGTTTTTTACACTTTTACTTATACATAATTATATATGAGTTGGTTTTTATTTCAACACCATAGCCTTGATATTCTTATTTTGTTTCATGAACGAGAATCATTGCAGATAGAAACGAGCAAAAAAGTGAGACAGCTCTCTTTTTCTTCCATTCCCTTTTTTTCTTCTTTTTCACTTTTAAGATACCTACGTCCGTTGGTAAGAATTAAGGGTTAAGTTGTTGTTTCTTGACAAATATTTTTGGTCTCTTAGCTTTAGAAACCAACTTACATACACTCACTACTTCATTTCATTTCGTCATATTTTTCTAGAATGACTCGAAAAAGATCGCGAAACAACGAGGTGAAAAGTCCTACTTCCTCCGCAGGTTCTGCCCAACGATAATGACAGTGCTAACATCTCTAAAGATCAATACCAGTTTTTACCCATAGCTAACGTGAGTCGTATCATGAAGAACTCGCTTCCTTCAAATGCAAAGATATCAAAAGAAGCTAAAGAAACAGTTCAAGAATGTGTATCAGAGTTCATTAGCTTTGTCACGGTGAAGCATCCGATAAATGTCAAAGAGAGAAAAGGAAGACAATCAATGGAGACGATCTTTTATGGGCTATGACCACACTTGGTTTCGAGAATTACGTCGGGTCTCTAAAGATTTACTTAAACAAATATAGAGAGTTAGAAGGTGAAAAGAACAATATGGCTAGACATGCAGATGATGATGATGACCAATTTCCCTTGAAAGAGGAGATAATTAGTAATACAACTAATGCTAGTATTAGTGGAAGATCCGTAGGAAATAAAATAGTCACTAATTTTATCACTAAAAGTTCAGAACCTCATGGTGTCAATGCAGGTTCGTATTCTACCGGGTCGAGACCATGGTAAAATTCCTCTCCATCAAACCCTCTCAAAGAAAAAGGGTTAAAGATGGAAAATAAAACTATTTATTTGTTAGTAACTTACTTAACGGAAAGTCGGATCACCTGTTCCGACGAAATTATCTCATCCAAATTGTGAAGGCAATGCTAATTTTCGATATATATGGGAATATGTTTAATTTTCCTTTTGTTGTTTAACAGTATTGACTTTGCTCATTGAAGCGTTAGTATGTTTTTCGAAATTCCAAGTATTATAGCTTCCTTGTAATATTACAGTTTGTTTCTTTTACCGAGCTGTTATATGAGAAATATTGAATTTCCCGAGATCGGATCATGATAGTTATCCCAAAATTTCATCATCCGAAAGTTTATTCTCTAACCTCATTTGATAGGATTGAACCTGAATGATAATTATGGATTGGAAAAACAAGGCCGGCCCTTATTTTTCTTTAAAACTGACCAGAAAATGTTACGGAGCTATGCGGCCAGAATATCTGCTTCCTCCATAGACATTGGCATTATGTTAGACAAAAGAGTTCAACACGAAATGCCTGTTAGATATTTTCAATATTGTTTGCCGCTACGAAGGGGGTCCGGGGGGCGTAGCCCTCCCGGTAATTTTTCTGGTTTTGAAATTCAAAACCTAATTCGGTTTCCAAAATTTTCTACAGTCGCGTCTCTTCCCATTAATGGATGACGACCTTTGATAGCGTCTTTTGAAGATGAAACGATATCTTCAAAAGGCATGAAACCCTCTATAAAGAGCGAAGGATTCTTCCCATTACAATGATTAAAAAAAAAAATTCTTTCTCTCTAAGCATCTTCAAAAACAAATACAGTGTGTTCTTGGTTGGGTCAAGGGAGTACAACCTTTGAATCCAACAACGTTGTTAGGGCTTCATTATATCCTGACAGCAATATTTCGCTGACCGATTGTACTCGTCAATTTATTGGGAAGGATCGAAATAATTGCTGAAAAGAATCGCAAGGCTTTGAAGCTCCAGTGATACAACATTCTTTTCGTCCTCTGTTACCTGATTTTCCAATAATGCCTCCTACCACATACCTAGCATCGTTGTTTGGTGGTGGTTGGTTGATGGTGGAGTTTTGGTTCTGGGAGGACCAATGTTTGTAGGTCGCCGTGTCATGTGGCCAGGACATTAAACGCATTGACATTGGCAACATTATGGGTTACCTGTCTTCTACGGCATTGGTCAAATTGTCGATTGTATTTATTTTTTTGGTCAAAACAGTGAGGGGAAGCATAGTTTTTATCATTTTCGTAGTGTTAGCTTCTGTGAAGATCTGCATCGGCTTCTAGCCATACCCATTGTGCCTCTTGTTAAAGATCATTTTCTCTGGTTGCATGCATACGGAAGTAAGCTAGAGAATCAGTTCTGGGTTTCATAAGGTTTGTCACTGTTGGAGGTTTGTCACTGTTGGAAATTATCTTTTATTTTTCTCTGGTTGCATGCATACGGAAGGAAGCTAGAGAATCAGTTCTGGGTTTCATAAGGTTGGTAGGAAACTAATTGAAGCTGACTAGAGTTCAGCGCAGGGTCCCCTGACTAACCGTTTCCCACACTGACAGCAAGTTTGTCGTACAATCCCTCCATGTCGTACAATCCCTCCACAATGCTCTTCAACATTTCTCCCTAGATTATCCATGAATCCGTATTGTATGACAAGTTCTACTTTGAAGAGCCACGCCAACCCCTTCCAAGTGTGTTGAGAGATATTCCAGTGTTAGAACAGGTCCATCCCCCCACTGTTACTAGAATTTCTTCATTCGTAATTCCCTTCAGCAACTGACTAGTATAAATGTAATTGCTTATACTCCTGACATGTAATTGCTTATACTCCTGACATGAAAAGTTGTGACAAAAGCATACAAATACGATTCTGCTCATGTAACATTCAGGGGTATCAAAGATTCAAAGTATTACAAAATTGCTATAGATGCAGCAGGGGAAAGACCCCCTCTGTCAATTTCCGAAAATATTACAAGCTGTCTCTATATTTTCTCCTACATATCTTAATCTGATGGTAAAGAATAACCTACTCCCTGAAGTTTTCTAGGGTTTTCAGCCGAGGCTTTCGCTAATTCCGCAATAAAGAGTTGCAGAGTATGGAATTTCACAACTAGTCCAATGCATTTCTAAACCAACAAAAGACATTTCAGATCCTGACAACTCTTCACTGAAATTTCTTGCATATTTTTAAGTCCACCAGAATAATGTAAAGACAATATGATGATGTCCTTTCTGCAGCGCTCTAAAGAACCTCGTGTGCCTTCCCGTAATACCTATTTATGAAGGGAGCCTGCATGGTGTAACACCCCAGACAGAAAAGAAAAGATAAAAGAAGTCAAAAGTGTTGTTAGGATAACTCAATTGAACTAAGAATTATCACGCATGCATTTGCTAATTGCCACCCTAATACAAGGTTAGAGTGATCTGAATAAAGATGTCAATGCACGCAGTGGAGAAGATCATCACCCTAACGGAACTCTTCCTCGGATCACTTCCAAGTGGAACTAACAGTTACATATATACTAATATATAACCAAGTAAGTGGATCTTACTGTTCTACTTAAACGAGAACATTATACCTAATACTAACAGTTATATATATAACCAAGTAAGTGGATCTTACTATTCTACTTAAACGAGAACATTATACCTAATAAATTTGCTAGTAAATGGACGAAAATATTAAAGAAATTACCTTGACTTCTGACACATCTGGAGTATCTGGAGTTTTTACTGGATAAAATTTGTAAAACCTCATGTTCTCAAAAGCTCTTTTGGTCTCTTCACTTGTTTCTTCTTTTGCTTTCTTTCGTACCTCTCTAGCCTACAAGGATTACAAGAACACACCTCTTATAAGAAAATTAGGATATACTTCACACCTGACCTTTATGGAATCCACAATGTTGTCTGATTTTAAAAACAGCATATATGACTAATGCCTTAGTGAGCGAAAATACATTGCATAGATAAATAACAAAAAAACACTAATTTCTGATACCTCTCGGTTCGCTTTCTTTGCTTCTTTAACCTTCTCCCTGATAAATTCCTGATGTTGCCAAGGCAAAGGTTGGTTGGTCAGGTGAGATTTATATTACTGATGACTAGAATTGCCCATCAAACAGATAGACATAGTTAGTTAGTTACCTTAAACGCATCTTTTTGATCTTCTGTTACTACCTCATCTGTAACTTTCTCATCAACAAACTCCTAGTAACACATTAGAAAAATTCAGAGAGCAAATTAGAAAAACGACTCGGGGGTCAGGACAGAAATAGTTCTTAAACGAACAACGGTCCTCTACCATAAAAGAGGATAACGAGAACAAAGCTGGTGATCTATACCTCAAGGTCATCAAGTTCCCAATCAAAATCACATACAACCTGCAAAGCAACAAGGATAAAAAATCGTTATTAATCAGAGGTTGAGTATGACAGATTTCCCAGTCAACTGTTGGAATTAAAAGCTGCTAGCATCATACGATAGGCAGGCCAAGGTTGCTTAAGTTGCTCAATTATATACAGATGTGTACAGAACAACTCACTAGTGGTTCTATTGGAAACATTATGTCAACAACAGTGCTCTGGTTGATTTCTTCCTCCCTGAATGGATTGTAAAAATCTGCACACGATATTGTAAATTGTTAAAAGACGTCTCCCGCAGACACTGAATGGATCTGATACTCTACTTTTAGAGTATTGATTCCATGGTACCGATCCATGTAAGATGAGCAACTAAATTATACTACAGGTAAATTTATCAAGAAAAAAGAGGCACCCTAATTGCTTCTACACAATTATATTAGGGTTAAATTTTTGGGCACAGTGATCTCAAAACAAAACACCCTAATAAGGCAGTGTTGGACTAGACCGAGGAGATCAAAAAACGACCTTGCTCCAAGTAACAGGAGACAAATTTGGGCTATGAACAGGTGGTCGGACAATGATTCATATAGCTTATATAGTTATATTCATTTTCTTATGCTTCTTTGTGGACACTACCATGCTCTAATAAGGCAGTGTTGGACTAGACCGCGGAGATCAAAAAACAACCTTGCTCCAAGTAAAAGGAGACAAATTTGGGCTATGAACAGGTGGTCGGACAATGATTCGTATAGCTTATATGGTTACAATCATTTTCTTATGCTTCTTTGTAGACACTACCATGCCCACCACGGTCAGTATGCGTGCGCAAACATACTTTACAAAATGAAGTACCCTTGTTAGAGAGAGGGAATAACATAACATATAATCATGAACGCGACAGAATTGAACAGAAGAATAAATATGTCAGTAGAGATTTAGAACACGCACAAGGTAGACAATATTCAAACTTCTTCAAATGATCCTCTTTCAGGGTTCTCAGAGAAGCTCTGCATTAAACAAAATGCAAGAGAATATAATGATTAGCATGAAACAAAGAACCTACACTAAGTAGCCAACTATCAACTAACACTACTCAAATGTAATCCGGAAAACTATTAGAAAGAAAAACAATCCAAACAAATTAAATCAATACCTTCTCTGTGTACAGCTCCAGATAAAGATATCAGATTTCAATCTCTCAACTTGATTACCCCTGTAAAACAATGCGATACAAATATATGATACCCATTTAGGGATGAAAGAAAAACTCATGTCACTGCACAAATTCAAATACATCCAAAGAAACTACTGGATAAAAACCAACGATTCAGGCATCAGTCATTGATGTTGCAGAAGGTACCTTTTTTCTAATGGGATGTAAGGAACCCAATCCATTTTCATTTGTTTCATTGGGATAATTTCCTCTGCCTCCCGTTGAACCGAGTTGATACCGATCTTATCAGAAGGAGGGAAATCATTAACAATCTGTTCAGCATAAGGAAAAGGAAAGAAGTCATTACATCATTAACTTGAGTAGGAAGAATGTTAATGCCTTCACAATTGGCGCGTCTTGTGAATGATTACAATATCTGCCACACTGATACATGTGTTCGACTATAACTTACAAGTGATAATATGTATCCATACATCTATGTTTGACCACTTGACAAATCATCATCAAAGCATCATGTCCAGTTATATATTGTTTGTAACCCTTTTGGGATAACACCCAATTCCAAATACAAAAAGAAATGGCATTGTATATTGATAAAAGCAAACACCATTGACTAGCAACTTACAGCAACAATGACAGGTATACAAACTAGTTTTCCCTCGCCGTTCACGGAGAGCAATTGAGCTGCAAAGACAAAAGCAAAGATATCATATTGACAACTATTCTGTTTAATGCTTTGCAGACTGAAAGTTAAAGCATCACTAAGAAAAAAAAAGTAACTCTGTCTCTGCAGAATTACAAGGACTCAAGCATATAATATCACTTACGTTCTGTACATCCAAATATATAGACTCTCTTTCCATACAGTAGTCCACCCTCTTCAAAAGCATTCTGCACATCAAAAAATCCTGTTAGTACCTTTTATCCACATTACACCAAGAAGAGAACCATGAGAGGTAATGAAAAGAGAATAAAAACTCACTTCCAGATTTGAGAAACTCCATTTGAAGCCATAAAGAGTTTCGATCTGATCCCACTGCAAATAACAAACATGTATTTTGTGAAAATGGAAAACAAAATGACAAGAGAAGCTTAACCTCCAACAGACCAAAAGTTTAGACTAAGAAAAAAATCCAACAAAGACAAAATTCATTCAAACCTCAGTGCCCACTGGAAATGCAGTGGTCCATAGATCCTCCTGCAAAACACAACAATCAAAATAAATAAATATAAAGAGAATGCAAATAAAACTACAAGCCACAACAGTTAGGCATTCAAAATAGAAAACAATAAATAAAAATTAATTTATTGATTAATATATGCAGTAGAAAAAATTCAAGCACCAGTGCAATGTTAAATTCAAAACACAAATCAGCTAACACAATTAAGATCCAAACTGCATAGAGTACAACATTGTAAAAAAAATAAAAAATTGTCCCAATGACAGAATTAGTCAACGAATTCAAAACTTGCTACCCTAACATACACATCCGTGTATTTTACATCTTTAATTATGACAACATTAAACTCAAACCTAGAACATTGAAAACTAAACCTATATAAGAAATGTAAAAAAAAAATACACATAATATTTATAACATACAGTACCAAAACCGCCTAACTTTCAATCAGAAATGTAGAAAACCAGAAATTTTCTTTGATTCAGAAACAGAAGTAAAGTAACCTCAATCAAATCTGAGCACTCATTCAATATAAATCTCAAAAAAACACCGCATTCATCGAATCAAACATATCAGAAATTAAAACCACAACAAAAAAGCCAAAATAGGGATAGAATGCAAACCATATTCCGCTTATCCTCAAAGTATTCAGGTTCTTCTTTGAGTTTAGGCTTAGTAACCCTAGGTTTCCTTTCCTTTTTTGTAGTCGCTGCTGTTGATCTTGTAGCAACAGCTTTACCTTTACCTTTGGCTGGTTGTTTTTTCTTCTCAACAACCTCATCTTTCTTCTGTTTCTTATTCTTTGGCTGTTCTTCTTCAGGAACTTCTTCTTCCTCTTTCTCCTCTTCAACTTCTTTAGGAATTTCTTGCTCCTCTGCAGCTTCTTCTTCTTCAACTTGTTTAGGGATTTCTTCTTCAACTTCTTTCTGGTTCGCCTTTCTCTTAGTTCCAGCCTTAGCTTTTCTCGCCATTGTTTCTTTCTTGTGATTGTGAGAAGAAGGAATTAAGTTTTCAAAATTAGGGTTTGCAATTGGGGATTTTCAAACAGATTCAGAAAAAATAGGGTTTATTTTACGGCGTTGAGACGACGCAAGAGTGGATTTGAAATCTCTAGAGTAAGAGAGAGAGGTAATAAATAGCGGTGTAGGTTTTTCTTCGGGGATCCAGAAATTTCAAATTTTAGAGAGAGAGAAAGAGTGGGCACGTGAGTATTTAAGCTGCGTAGATTTCAGGCTAACGGGTGGATTAGAATTAATTTGTCGTGGTTGGTGTTTATTCAAAGGTCATAAGGGGAAATGGATGATTAGGTTAATTGTTTGGCTTAAGATGCATGGATTATGGAGTCATGCAGCATCATTAACCAGGATATCCGAGGAAATTTTGGCAGATATTTTTTTCCTGTTTTGATTGTGAATGTCACGGATTACTGGATTCTATTCAAATTTTTCGTCAGATTTTATACTAAACATATCTTAATTAAAATTATTTAAAATATGTGAACACTATCATACAACTGATCCAGAACCAAAGTGATGACAACCCGTGGTACCTACAAGGAATGATACAGGAGATCAGGATCCTAATGGAGGAATTACCACAAGTCAAGCTAACCCATGATTATCGAAAAGCAAACCAAGTGGCGGATAAGCTAGCAAACGAGGCGGAAGAGCAACAACAACAACACCCTACTACATCGGCAACAAGAATTTGGGACAACACACGCCCATCTTTTATCTCCAATACTGTACTCGATGATAGAAACTGGGTAAAATTTATCCGCAATGTAAGAACTGTAATATCATAGTTTTCGTAATTAAATAAGGTTCCCCTACCAAATTAGGGGGTTCCCATTTCAAAAAAAAAAAAAAACTAATATACTCCTCTTGTAAGACAAAATCACGAAGGTTTTGTTTCTCTGATCCCTAAAACTAAGGGTTAAATCCTAATACATGAAAATTCTCTCTTTTCATTTGTTTATTTTATGTTTGGGTGTATTGTGTAAGTACCAGCTACAATTTGGCGTCGAAGGAAAGCATCAAATTTTCCCACGAAAAATCGCATAGTAACCTTATAAAATCGACAGGGGTAAGCTGATTAATGAGATTTTCATTTGAGACAAACCAAGGTTTGAGATATTCTCCGCCTGAGACATGGAGTTGTGTTGTTTCTTTTGTGAGGCACAATGAGTTTCCGGTTCTCCCAAAGCAAAACTATAAGCAAAACTAATTGTTGGGGCTTCGTTTCGTTTTCTGAACCTAAAATCGTTCATTATTAGTCAACAAGGGAGAAATCTAATATAAATATGATGTGAAAGTTATGAATGAAAGAAAGCTGAATAAGAGTAGATTAGAGGAACTATATAAGAAAAAAAATCAAAAAACTATATTAAACAAGTCAATCATATGTACGCTAGATTCGACGTGTCGTGAGGCAAAAAGGAACACAACGATATATCCAGCAATCTCAAAGAAAACCACCAAACGAGTCCAACGCAACAGAACGCGAACATGCATAAAAGAACATTTCTACGGACTCCAACAAAGACTTCCATTTGGATCGAAGAATGACTTGCAACTCATATTTTTACGTCTTGATGCTGGCATTAAAAAGTGTAGCTTGAGGAGAGAATGGAAAGACACATGAAAATACTAAACGAGTGGACTCCATGAAATGGAGAGGGTACCAAGTACACTACCAACTTTTTCATTCGAAAACCTGTATGGATAAAACCGAATACAATTGCAAGAGGTGCAATGCGAAGACCCTTGAGCAGTAAGTATGTACCATAATCAATATGTTTAGACTAAAATCCTGTGAACTTGATTGTATAGAAGAGTTCTTGAATGATCTCAAAAATCAATATCCAAGATCAATCTAGTCATATCTAAATCAAGAGGATCCGAATTCTAACAAGTATGAAACTTACAATCTATCTTGCAAGATATGAATTCAATGAGAACAAGTCTTGTTTTTCATCTCTATTAATGAGGGCTTAAACTATATAGATTTATCATGTACTACTTGTGTTACTCTTAATAAAGAAAAAACAATTTAATGCGAAAAAGGGAAAACACCAGAAATTTTGTTAATGAGTACTTGCACAAAAAAAAATCCCGACCTCGTCCATCTTTGAGCAACACACTTTATTAAGCCATTACAGACACTAGTTTAATATATCGTTATTCCATAGTCACTTCAGGAACACCATTGACGACTACCGCTACTTGAAAAACTTATTGCAAAACCTGATAAATAAAGGGGGTATTGTAGACGTTCTGTAACACCCCAAAATACAGATACTTAAAATCTAAGAGACCAATCTATATTTTGAGGCATTGAGGATCTAACTCAAACCTAAATTAGAGATTTTATACAAAGATTAACCCAAATTTAAACCCTATTTGAAATATATACAAGAACTCCTCTTAAATGATACATATAATAGTATAATGAATTATCAAATAAAATATAATCAAAAAATAGACATGGCATAAACTTGACCCACGAACAAACTCCAATCCTAGCTCTAATCTTTCAAAATCCTGAAAAATCATTCTCGCGAGCAATTTGATATCTCTGAAACTGAAAGTGGGAATTGAGTTAGCACATCACCCTGAAGGGTTGCTCAGTGGAAACACAGAACTCTCAAGTAATCACTAACATGCTTTGCAGTTCTAAAAGCACAGTAATTGATCAATAAAGCATACATAACATGCATATGAATCCCCCGGATACCTCGGTTATAATATTGCCTCATCTATGTTATTTAAGACATAAAATAGGATATAAACTAAAAAAGTAATAATATTGCGCTCCCCGTGCTATAATAACATTTACACTTCCCGTGTTGAATAATAATATTGCACTCCCCATGCCACTTAACTTAGCAAGGAGCTACGGGAAGTCCAAAGACACTCCTCACGGGGAAAGCACACAAACACATATAAAAATTACTCACCCAGAAATCAATAAGCATAGAAGATAGGACATTCATGCGAGAAGAGTCATTCTTACCCCCACCCCTTTATATATTGCATCCATAATAACAGTATCCACAAAAGACCACCAACAGATTTCCACTGAATTGACGCCGGAACAAACCAGAAATATGTTACCCTGACCTCACCCTTCTAAATAAACAAGACGACACTAGAATAACTCAATCTCAAATAATAGCGCCATTTACAGTAAATGCCCATCTACCCATGGTTTAGGAAACTCCGATCAAAGTCTATAAGGTTTTCTAATCAAGCATAATATACATACGAATGGATTATCAAAAGAAAATGTAAAAGATAATATTGGGAGTCCAGGAGAAATATTTGAGTCCAAACCCCAATCAGCATAAAATAGATATAACATTCGGAAAATCCAAATAATGCATACCTCATAACATACCCATCCAATTAGACATAAAATATGTTTACAGGTTGTAAAGATGTATCGTGCTCGCAGTTAAAAAGAAACTAAATGATTACAAGAAGGTTACAAGAGTTTGACGACAAGCCACGCCTACCTTATATTCCTCAATCGATTGGTTTCAACTTTCGTATTGATTGTTGACATAACACAAACACTCTAAGAGTAGCCACTAGGCGCAACCTAATGCAAAGAAGAAGAAAAAATGTTCAAAGGGTCACAGGGGAAGTAACCACAAATAGAGTTACATGCAACCGTAGCTATCTAACTAAGTTGAGATAGAATCGGTTCACTATCCAAACTGGTTAAACTTTGATTACTCGCCTAATTGATTTTCCTAATCTAACTCAGTAGCAAGCCAGACGTTTTGATGGGTTACCTAAACTCATTTCACTAGTGACCATTGGTACGGTCATGTTTTCAATAAAAACTAGTAGTCTAATTCCATATAAAATATACATTTGATGCATTTATAGTCAAAGTTGTTATATATATATATATATATAGTGAAATCTCTATGTATAATCAAAGTTGCTAGTTGTTACGTCCAGTTGAACAAGTTAATTGTGGATGTTTCCATCATTCAAATTAAGAAAAACTATACAATCAAATTACCAAAAGTACACCGCTAATCTATTTAAATTTATGTTTATCCATATGATTATTAGCACCAGTTTTCATGTTTACGCTTTGCACTGAACCTATTTATGCGCATGAGAAAGACTGCGACAAATAATCATCACTAATTCCATTGTAAATGTCTGCTTAAAAGTTAGATACAACTGATACGGGAATTTATAATCATCATTAAGATTACTAAGTGTGTTTTGGAACCAAATTAAAACCATACATCTACCAATTGGAATCAAGAACATAGTAACTAATTACTATTATCCATATTTAATAACCATTTTGACCATGCAAGTCTTAACAAAAACTTCACAAACACAAAGTCGAATTTCATATATCAAGATATACTAACCAATCCTTTGTAGTAACTTTCCGAATTAACAAAATAATCCAAATATTTTATACAACTAATTCTTGTTATTTATCAAATAATAAAAAACACTAAAAATCACCTTTTAAAACTGATTGGGAATCATTACCCAAAATAGCTAACTCTTGTTCGATCTACCAATTATCTGCGATTCAATCAGTATCACCATGTACCACATCTTTCTGTTGTTATCTCGCATTCTCTCTCTGTATATCTAGATAAAAAAAATGTTGGCTTCTATGGTTTAAGTAAATCATGACATTCTCCTATATTATACAGGGGGTGCCAAAGGAGAGTGAAAATACTATAATACCTTTTCCTAATAATAAAACATAAAATCCTATTAAACCTTAACAACCCTTAATTAATTTCAATTCCAAAACCAAAAATCAAATTCCTCTCCTCTTTCTATCTGATATTATTTTTGAATAATGTTGTAGTAATGAGGTTCAAACTCTCGGACTTGTGAAGATTAAATTTAAAGATTTAATAAAATTATATACAAAAATATTAACAAAGTGGGCGAGAGGTAACCAAGACACTAGATTCCACTATGACGCAAAATTGAATGATACATATTTCAAAACTCTAATTATCTTTTAAGACTCTTATTTCTTAATTCACAAATAATCTGGAAAATTCTCAAAAATTAATTGTATCCCCTAAGCATAGATTATCTAAACAAAGCATAACCTATCTAATTGAATCACAACTAATGAAGAAAATTTTTGCAAACAATTAAAAACTCTGCAAAAGCAGTGATTGAGTAAATTTTAAATTATAAATTAGAGATAATAAATGATTACCAATTATTCATGCGTAAATAGCTTCCTCACTGCCTTGGTTGTGGGAGAAATTAGCCTCTCATCATGTTGGAAACACGCTCAAAAGTTGATTTCATTTATGCTCAAAGATGGGTTTACAAATGATGAAAAGGGAGAAATAATTCAAAACCGGGTTTGTAACAATTATATTTGTTACAAATCAGAGAACTACGACCCTCGGCTGTCACTGTAAAAAAATAAGACTGTCCTGCGACAGTCGCTGAAACTGTAGCAAAATAAGACTGTCTAGCGACAGTCTCTGAAACTGTAGAAAAATAAGACTGCTCAGTGTGGGTCTTATGTTCTTCGTGTTCTTGGTGCAGCAGCAGCAATGGAGGTTTCTGAAACTTGATTTTTTTCTTCTTCTCTGGCTCTCCTCAGCCCCCCAAACTCTCGACACCCCTTCTATGATAACTCAAGACCCTTTTTATACACCTACAGCACAAGAAATCTCCTCCATAACTCGAGATAATCCTCTCTTTACTCGGGTGATAAAAAATATTTTTGGCTAGATTTTTTTTCCCTGTTTTATGATTTTCACGCGTTCTCAGCTGTGTTTCTTTCCTTTTATACCTTCTTCACGTTCCAGAATATTGATTAATTCTTCCAATCACGAGCAGTACACGTTTAAACTCGTGTAAGTTTGTGTTTATCCTCCAACTCACTGTTTGGATTAAACCAAGTTATCCAGCCAAATTTGATCGAAAAAACACCCATACCAGTTTTTCTATGACATATCACATCTACCCATGAAGTTTCAGCAATTGAATCGCACAAAAAGCTCCTCCAAAATCCGATCAAAAAATCTGCCTGTGAAAAGAAATATTTTCCCGCTAAAATATTTTTTGAATTTGTGAAGAAGGTCACCCCTTATCCAGTGGTCGCCCCTTATCCGTTGCTGGAGTCCGAATAACACGTCCTTTGGGGTGCCTTAAGTAATTTTTCTGGGGTGTTTCCAGCATTTTTCTGGGTTCCTCCGGCGCATTTGTGGGGTGTTTTTAGTCTCTATCCTGGGGTGTAAAACACTACTTTTCGAGCCAATTTCGCCGCAAGAGCTTATTTTTCCAAAAACATCTACAAAAACATAAAATAACACAATAAGTATTTAATCGAGTCTAACAATACAAAACATTGAGAACAAAATAGACACATAAATGCGTCTATCAAATACCCCCAAACTTATTATTTGCTAGTCCTCGAGCAAAACTAAAAAATAAAACCGAGTTAATCTCGGGAAGGTTTACCAGAGGTGTACCCACAAAATCATTACTTATAATTGGTCACAAGTATCCAAAGATCTATGAGGACATACATATTCTCAACCTATCTCCAAGTAACTAGAATGCCAGAGAAATTAAAGGTGTCAACTCTAAAGCTGACTGAAGAAAAGGGGAGACACATCCGCAACACTGCTAGATAAAGAGATATCCGCTACACAGCTAGATAAACATTGTAAAATGCGTCCGCTGCTTTACAGCTGGATAAGATTAGGAGAGAGATAAAAATGAGAGGGACATCTGCTACACAGCTGGACTAATTACGTGTAATGAGTTAAACCAGTGCTAGAAAGATCTTGTACCAGATTGAAAGTAGACTAACAAAGCAACCAAATGTATCTTTCTTCGACTCTCTCATAGTGCTCAGTAGAAACAACGTCTTCTTCGGTCTTGAACTGTTGATGATAAACTATCGAACCTCATAGAACCTTGACAATTAACTCTTCTCTTTGATTTCTTCCTTGACTTATAAATTTCTACTTCCCTTTGGCCTTATTGAACAAAACGTAACGATGATTTTTTTTCATATTTCATTTTTTTTTTTTTTTTTTGGAAACAAAAATTACAAGACAACAATTTACATGGCCATGAGAGAAGGACTTTCAAAACTTGGATCTTCGCAACTGGTGATGTCTTGGTATCATGGATTCTAACAACTTATATCATTTGCTCTTATAACTTCAACCTTGATTTTTGAATTATTCTCTTCTATTGTTGCTTCTAAACCTAAAACGTCTTCAACTTTCTTCATAGATTTTGATGTCGCTCCTCTTGTTGATGATGATAAGTTTCTACTGAGAGAGAGTCGCAATCCAGTAACTAAGACTACATTGTGAGGTTGCTTTGTCTTTCTGGCATTTCCTGACCTACTTGCCTTTCCATCATGTATGGTTAGGTCTATCACGGTTACCCTCTAAAAGGAACAAGTTCTCTCCTGAATTTCAAGGCTCTCAATGTCTTTTTCTCTAATGTCTCAAAAGGTTGTTACCCCTAGCATTCCAATTTCTATCTTTTCGGTGAGAAACAGTATGTAAACTTAGCTAACCGGATACCATGTGACGCTAGAAGTTTCAAAAGTGCAACTAAAAAGTTCTTCCCCACCCCCAAACTTAAATCTAACATTGTCCTCAATGTTCTAAAGATAAAATTAAAAGCATGAACAAGGAGAAATTGTTACCACTTGAAGCAAAAGAGATAAGGAAACATATTACCGTGTCGCAAGAATATTGGGTTACCTCCCAAGAAGTGCTAAGTTTAAAGTCTTCAGCCAGACATTGGAAGAATTAGTCACCTCATAGAATCATATAGAAGTAGCCGGAATAACTGTGGGTCATCTGGATCAAAAAGTGTTACCCACAAGAAGAGGAAAGTGCAACAGACCAAGAAAATACCGAACATACCCTTGCTTAAGACAACTACATCTAGTTGTGGTTCAGGTTCAGGTTCAGGCTCTATAAAAGGGTCTAAATAACAAGTTTTCCTGGAATGGATTTCCTCAAAGGCATTCTGAAGATCAGGCTGAAGAGTCTGGAAATACTCAAGTAAGAACTTAGAAGTGCATAACAAAAGCCTGAATAACTGGGATCCTCTAAGTCAATCAGATTTGACCCACACAGCTGACCACAATGAAAGAGGTGGTCTTCCTTAAGAAAATGTGTTGACCCTAATATCCTAAAGTAATTAGGTTTAGTCTCAAAACTTAATAACCGACACATCTGAAAATCATAAGTTCCCACAATTGGTTGAAAAGTTTTTGGTGGGAAAACAATGTCAATCTTGGTATCATAGCCTGGGTTAAACAAAGTTAATCTTGGTACCAGAGGATGGGTTTCTAACAACTGAGCCTCTTTCTGGACATCATTAGGTTCGAGAAAACGTGTATGAAGATAATCTTGTAAGATGGTTGAGGCACAAATGTCAAGTCCTACATGAGGGTACTTTCTAAGAGTTAAAGCACACGGAGAATGATAATCACCCCCAAACTTAGAGTTTTCCGTGTATCTAGAAAAACTAGTCACAACTTCCCTAATTTATAGGTCATCAGATTCCTGGAAATGGTCAATAGATTCTTCTAAGTTGGGTTCATCCTCACTCATTTATACGAGTTTATCATCTTCTAAGACTAGTGTTTCTAAATCGCTAGATTCTAAAACAGTATTCTCAGGGTAAACTCTTTCCTCTAAACCATCATCACAATCATATAAAGGATTATCAGAGAAAGTTTCATATAAAGGCTCATCAACTAAGGTTTTAATCATAGTTACCTCCTCTGATTCACTAATAGGAACATCTAATAATGGATTATCCAACATACTGCAGGCTAAAGGATCATGAACTACATCGTCTAAAACGGTGGTATCTCTAGTCAAATCCTCATCCTTTTGAATAGGTGAATAATTATTAAAATTATTTGGATTTGTACTAGAAACAACACTATCATTATAAAGCTCAATCGGAGTAACAAATTCCTGATCACTATGCCTACATATTTCATTTTCTTCATCAATACTATCCTCATCATAATCATCACTATAATAACATGAAAATGATCGAACCTTATCAAAACAAGTAGTGTTACCAACTCTAACCTCGTCATCTTGATTATGTGAATAAAAACTATCCTTATTTTCGAGGGTGGTATTGGGAAAACTACACTGGAAATTAAGACTATCCTGAGCAAGTTTTTCCACAATCCTATTTGTATTCTCAGTAAATTGCTTGAGGGTCTCTTCTAGAGATAACTTAGTTGACCGCTCTACGGACTCTTCTGGGAGAAGAATATTATAAGTCTCTTTCATAAATAACTTCCGTGTTGACTCATTGAAACTCTTGAGAGAATCTTCTAGAGAAATAGAAGGATTGTTTTGCTCGTATGACCTGTGGGTATATGGATAGTAATTGGGCTCACAATGGTATGGACCATAACCTTCAAAAGTTTCGCGTTCCCAATCAATATTCACACTGTGGTCATAAAAAGGATAATGTCCAAGCTGCTCAGTCGGATACTCATTGTATTGGCTATTATAATATCAGTTCGATATCCTAACCGCAAGGGAATTCTACACAATCACAAACAAGGCTGACTGACCAAATCAAACATATAAAATCTAGCAAACAACAAGCATGATGGATCCACTTAGATTGTTTCTAGACCAGCTTCTAATCTTTCGAAAAGGAATTCGTTACAATCTGAGTAAACCTCTCTGGAATCAATCCGAGTTTAAGTTGAATTGAAACGAGGGAAGCTGCGAGGAGCTTTGATACCCAAGGTGTCACCGGTATTATAAGGCGGCGCAGTCACGCATTCAACTCGCAGAAACCATCATGAACTTCAAAGTATGCTCAAAAGAGTAACCAATATTTTTCGAACGACTTTCCTATTAAGCTGGTTACCCTATAGGTCTCGTTCTAGTCAAAATTTTAAGCTTAGGTTCGCGTTTGGTTTCGTTTTCCTAAGGCGGGCAAGAAGGAAACGGTGATGAAATCCGAGTCCTTATCTTAATTTGGCCAGGCCTTGCCCTTTACTAGGAAATTAAAACAACCGTATTCAAATCCTTAACATATATTCACCTTAAGGCATACAATAAACCCTCTGACAGGGGATTCGCGGGTGTTTCGAAAGCTTACCTCCCGTACCAGACGGGCGCAGAACCGCTGAAGTCGACTCGGGCCACGACTCCTATGTCATGTGCGAACCCGAGGGGCCGAGACGATATTGTAATCGTCGTCCTTCCCTGTAAACAGTTTTATATTTAATGTACCCTTCCTTAGGGTTTTTAAAAAAAAATAATTGTCCAAGTCCAAAGTCCAAATAAAGTGCAAAAGAAAAGAAATAAAAAAAAAATTTAATTACAAAAAATGGAAGGTCTCTAAAAAATAAATAAATAAATTCTCTCTTTTTTTTAAAAAATTTTTCTTTCGCTTTTTTTTTTTTTTTTTTTTTTTTTTTTTTTTTTTTTTTTGGCTTTAAGCTTTGATTCCAAGTCTTTAGTATCCAACTTCAAACCTGTAATACAAAGACACCCAAAGAAACGTAAAAAGAACAAATGAAATAAAAAAAAAAAACCTAAAAATTCTACCTAAGCACAAATCCGCGTCGGCGGCACCAAAATGATATTATTTTTGAATGATGTTGTAGTAATGAGGTTCAAACTCTCGGACTTGTGAAGATTTAATTTAAATATTTAATAAAATTATATACAAAAATATTAACAAAGTGGGCGAGAGGTAACCAAGACTCTAGATTCCAGACGCAAAATTGGATGATACGTATTTCAAAACTCTAATTATCTTTTAAGACTCTTATTTCTTAATTCACAAATAATCTGGAAAATTCTCAAAAATTAATTATATCCCCTAAGCATAGATTATCTAAACAAAGCATAACCTATCTAATTGAATCACAACTAATGAAGAAACTTTTTGCAAACAATTAAAAACTCTGCAAAAGCAGTGATTGAGTGAATTATAAATTATAATTTAGAGATAATAAATGATTACCAATTATTCATGCGTAAATAGCTTCCTCACTGCCTTGGTTGTGGGAGAAATTAGCCTCTCATCATGTTGGAAACACGCTCAAAATTTTATTTCATTTATGCTCAAAGATGGGTTTACAAATGATGAAAAGGGAGAAATAATTCAAAACCGGGTTTGTAATAATTATATTTGTTACAAACCAGATAACTACGATCCTCGGCTGTCACTGTAAAAAAATAAGACTGTCCTGCGACAGTCGCTGAAACTGTAGCAAAATAAGACTGCTCAGTGTGGGTCTTATGTTCTTCGTGTTCTTGGTGCAGCAGCAGCAATGGAGGTTTCTGAAACTTGATTTTTTTTTCTTCTTCTCTGGCTCTTCTCAGCCCCCCAAACTCTCGACACCCCTTCTATGATAACTCAAGACCCTTTTTATACACCTACAACACAAGAAATCTCCTCCATAACTCGAGATAATCCTCTCTTTACTCGGGTGATAAAAAATATTTTGGCTAGATTTTCTTTCCTGTTTTATGATTTTCACGCGTTCTCAGCTTTGTTTCTTTCCTTTTATACCTCTTCACGCTCCAGAATATTGATTAAGTCTTCCAATCACGAGCAGTACACGTTTAAACTCGTGTAAGTTTGTGTTTATCCTCCAACTCACTGTTTGGATTAAACCAAGTTATCCAGCCAAACTTGATCGAAAAAACACCCATACTAGCTTTTCTATGACATATCACATCTAGCCATGAAGTTTTAGCGATTGAATCGCACAAAAAACTCCTCCAAAATCCGATCAAAAAATCTGCCTGTGAAAAGAAATATTTTCCCGCCAAAATATTTTTTTGAATTTGTGAAGAAGGTCACCCCTTATCCAGTAGTCGCCCCTTATCCGTTGCTGGAGTCCGAATAACACATGTCCTTTGGGGTGCCTTAAGTAATTTTTCTGGGGTATTTCCAGCATTTTTTCTGGGTTCCTTCGGCGCATTTCTGGGGTGTTTTTAGTCTCTATCCTGGGGTGTAAAACACCACTTTTCGAGCCAATTTCGCCGCAAAAGCTTATTTTTCCAAAAACATCTACAAAAACATAAAATAACACAATAAGTATTTAATCGAGTCTAACAATACAGAACATTTTGAACAAAATAGACACATAAATGCGTCTATCACTATCCTAGACGACTCTTTTCATCCACCTCATTTTTTTTCTTCGAACTCAATTCATCGTCGTATTCGTTGATTTGAAAATTTTAATCGGCAATTAACTTCTTCTAAAAACATGGATTGTACAGAGAGATGTCAGGGTGATTCAAAGAACCCTAACCTCGTAGATAAACTCAAAAGAAATATTTATTCAAGAAGGAAGGAAAAATCAAATTATTGAGAATTGGAAAAAGTTATGGCCCAAATTAGAAAGTAAGTAACCTAACATCCATTACTCTACTTGTTGTTAGTGTTTTGTATGGCGTGCTTATTATAAATTTAGATTTGTAACCGGAAAATTGCAGTTATACGGTTAGGGTCGTCGACTACACAAATATAAGACCATGATAACTTTTCATTTGCATGTTAAAACTATGAAAAACCGTCATGGTATATAACTTAGAAGATGACGATTCTTATTGTTTTTTCCTAAAGATGCTAACTTAAATTAAGGTTGTTAGGGTATTAAAGAAGAAGATGGCGACTTAGTATTGTAACATGACGACCCTTGTGTAAACCATGATGACTCTATCTAAAAAAAATAAAAACACCCATTTTGTCCTAAATTTGGCTAAAGTCATCATCATTTTGTAAATTTAAAGTTGTCAAATGAAAGTCGTTATGGTCGACAATTTAGACCATGATGACCCATTAACTGAGACCGTGATTTTGATTTTTTATTTTTGTATGTTATTTGAATAGTCTTAAAGAGATCAAGATAGGTAAAAAAAATATTTGTCTATTCCTCATTTAAAACCTCCCCGCAACGAGAAATTCTTAGGCGCTGGTCAGTATCGTGGAAAGCGTCATAAGAATGTACCTTTTACTATCCGTGAACCCACATAACAAGGTAGTGACCCATCGGATTCCTCTTTTTCATCCTCTTATGTTCCATTTGTGAATTCAGGAGATGAACAAGAAGGTACAGAAGAAGAAGATCTCCCGGTACAAGCTGTGGTACTAATAATGTAGAAGATTCTTCAAGTGGTGAAGAAAAAAAGAAGATGTTAATGATGAAAGTAATGGTGCTGGTGGTGATGATGGTAAAGATGGTAATAATGGTGATGATGGTAATGATTATATTGATGATGATGATGATGATGATGATGATGATGAGGTACAAAAGGAGGTGGCGGTGTAGAACAAGGACAAGGGAAATGAAAAAAATCCCAAATCAACCTGGAGGAAGGTACATTGCTGCCTCTTACTTGATGCTGGAATGTCTTTGCAATGGGAAAGCTAGAGGAAAACCTAAAGATGACGGAAAATTTCTATCAGATATCCCGACTCGTGGGTGCGTACAATTTGAGACCATGGTAACAATATCAAATTTGCGTGTTATTTGATTTGTTGCTAACAATTTTTTTTTTTTTTAATTTTGTATCTTTGTTTTTATCTATTTGTTTTGCAGGATCATCAGAATGTCGTACGTATTTTTTGGCGCCAGTCTTCATATGTAAAAATGGAATTTTTTAACTAAAATATGAATGTCTAAAAGTTAAAGCGATTATATAAAACCCTGGTGTGTATCCTGCCGTAGAAAACTCCATGATTGCATATGACAAGGTCATAATATCTTGTGTGAAGTGAACTTACGACTCCCGAAGAACAACCTAGATTCTTAACCACCTCTCAAGAACATTCTTCGAAAGATCAACTAAGATCAGTCTTTAGACATCTATCTTGAGGAATCACAAAGTCAGAGACGAAGAGAACTTTGTGATTACTATTTATCTTGCCTGAAAGAGATTACGAATACCTCAATAACAGAAAAGCAAGATCAGGATTCTCAAAGTATGAAGGTAAAGATAGTCGGACCTGGCTTTACGAATCCCCAAAATGAAGTCTTTTAGTCGTAGACCTAATAATGTTCCACAAAGGAAACCTAGGTCAATAGAGGAAGACTCTAGAATCAACTAGGACACAAAGTGTTAGGGATTAATTTTCCCAGTTGAAAGAGCATTTTTATTTATAATTTTCAGAGATCGTGGTTAGCTTAGAATTCAAGCTAAGATAAGTTAACAATCAAGCAAACAATTTAGGTCTCAAAATACAATAAAAGAGTATCCACATAGGTTCGGTTACGGAACCGTGTACAATGACTGTTCGGTTTGGAAAGTTAGCCAAAGAACTAAAAGTTATTTGATGTTCATTTAAACATATAAGAATTTAATCATAATACACACACATAAGTGTTTAAGTAATCAATGAAATCTTAGAAGTGTTTAAGAGAGTTCTGATAATGATAAACATATTATGAAAATAACTCTTTAAGCACATACTAAAATATAAGCTGGGACAGTTGGTACATCGATTCGTGAACGCAGCGTTTGTTCATGAGTCAGGATGGTACGGTTAGTGAACCGGCTTCGCCAACCCTACTAGACTACATAAATCAGTTGACCACAGTTCTTGAACCGGGTTCGTCAACTGCTAGAATATTTATCCAACTTACAAAATTCAGTTCACCACGGTTTGCCAATCGGGTTCGTGAACTGTTCCCAGTTGAACTTGAAGTTTGCGAACTGGTTCACCAACCTACCTTGAGTAAGAATATCGGTAAATTCATATTTATCTCTTATGATGTTTGAAACATTCCCAAGTGATATAATTATTTGCATGGGAAATTTTTAATTGATCCACAAATTAATTCATAGAACTAATATTTTTAAGGACCATTGAACAAATTATTTGCTAAATGTTAGAGCACTGCTCGGTCGAACTCGCATGCGTTGCTATCTCAAGCATGTTTATCAATGTTAGTGATCAAAATTATAAGTCTTGATTTCTAGTCTATTATTAGCTAAGTCTCGGACTAGAATAGAAAGTATAGTTGAGCTCTAGACTCCATGGCGATCATCATACAAAGACGAAGAACTACTCAAGGAACTTGTGGAACTTCATCGACTAAAAGGTATGTGGAGACTTGAACTTATCTATCACTCAAAAGTCTATCTACTTTATATCTTATCTTGAGGCAAAAGTCGTATTGCTATATAGACTATGATTATACACATTTGCTATTTCGAGCCGAGTTTATCTCGCTTATCTATTTCTCGAAATATGTGTTGGTAAGCTTTCGCTTTGGCCAAGTTCATCTTTACGAGTGACGAAAGTCATATTAGTTTCAATTACTTGAAAATCGCTTTGACGAAAAATAGCTTGTGAACAACAACTATATAATGTCCTCTAAGAATGTTTCAATGATTGAAATGAGAATTTAAAATATAACCTTTAAAGTATATAAACATTGTGTGATAACTCATACATGTGTAAGTCCTTATTCCTTGAACCAAAGTATGCGTACTTTGCTGCTCAGGAAAACCGGAACTGAAGTCCGCCTACCAGTACGCATACTGTCAGAAGTCCATATCCCGTGAATTTATCCTGGAATTTGTGAACTGAAAACAAACTTATTTCGGGTACTTAAGTCCACGTAAAAGTATGCGTACTTAAGTGGGTTAGTTTCTAAAAACAATTATTCCTGAACTTAAACTTATATAAACTAAGGAATGCATAATTGCAAACCGTGGCTATAAAGTTCATGAATTTGTTCGAGTGGATCAAATCGTTTTTGTTTCAATTGTGTCTATTATAAAGATCTAAGTAATTGAACAACTCTCTAACTAGTTCATTTGAGTTATTTGAACTAGTTGTGGTAAAGAAGAATGTGGTTGATATGAAAGTGCTCATATGGCTAACCATTTGGTTAACTACTGTTGAACCAACTAAATGTACATGTTTGGGTACGGTTACACATACCTAAATAAACGTGCATTTCATTTGTGTGTAACAAGCTAAGTTCGATCTAACAGTTGAAAGATATTAGCTTGAATCTAATCAGGTTTTCATCTAACGCTGAATATTGAATGCTTTGTTACTAAGCTAACATTGATTGCAAACCCTGACATTAGGTTTCTCATGTGTGATACTACTTGTATTAGCTAGAGTCGATTCTCCTTTAACCTTAGGTTTCTATCGAGACCCTGTAGGTTAATGACTTGAAGACTTCATTGGGATTGTGAAGCCAGACCCAACTATTTTCTCTGTAGTTGTGTGATATGATCTTGCTGTTTCTATCGTATTTGAGTGAAATCGTAAGATTGGATTGAGATTAATTTTCCGATAGGCAAGATAGAAAAGTAGTAACAAACACCTTCGTCTCATCGTTTGTGATTCCATAATATCTTGTTTCGCTAGTCGATTAAGATTATTGTGAGATGATTGATAATTCTAGGATGTTCTTCGGGAATATAAGTCTGGGTTATCAATTGGTTCATGTTCACCTTGATTTATCAAAAGACGGAACAAAAACTCGTAGGTATTTTTGTGGGAGACAGATTTATCTATTACCGTAGACTTTTCTATGTGATACATATTTGTCTATTAATGTCTTCGACTTTGGATCGTAGCAACTCTTAGTTGTGGGTGAGATCATCTAAGGGAATCAAGTGCGTAGTATCCTGCTGGGATCAGAGATGTAAGGAGCGCAACTGTAACTTGGATCAGTGTGAGATTGATTTGGGTTCAACTACAGTCCAGACCGAAGTTAGTTTGTAGTAGGCTAGTGTCTGTAGCGGCTTAATACAATGTGCGTTCAATCTGGACTAGGTCCCGGGGTTTTTCTGCATTTGCGGTTTCCTCGTTAACAAAACTTCTGGTGTCTGTGTTATTTCTTTCCCGCATTATATTTTGTTATATAATTGAAATATCACAGGTTGTGCGTTGAATCGACCGATTGGGAAATCCAACCTTTGGTTGTTGATTGAAATTGATTGATCCTTGAACATTGGTCTTTGGTACCGTTCAAGTGATTTCTCTTGTATTCAGTTAGGCTCGCAGATTTCTATTTGCTTGAGTAAGTATTGAATCAAGAAAGTGAGATATAACTCTTTGATATACTTTTATTAAGATTGAGTGTGACTGTCTAGTTGATTCTCTTAAAAGTATATTGGAGTTTGCCCATACATATTGCTAAGTGAAACATTGGGTGTGGTTGTTAGACCCCCGCTTTTTCAATTGGTATCAGAGCAGGCAAACACGTTTAAAGACCTTACAAGTCTATGTTTGTAGCAATCTGAGTCTGTGAACAGAATCTCATCTCTGGCATATACGCATACCAAGACGTCTTCCAAATCTTTTAACTATGCCAAATGTCTTGGGATCACCTCAAAGGATTACTCCTTAGTTGATTCTTCCGAATCCCGAGGTAGAAATGTAGTTCTATCAAATGCTGATATCAGTCCTTCTAGTGAGACGTTTGACACTATCGCAAAAGCTGAAATGGAGCTCACCAGAATCTCAAAAATTCTACTGAGGCTATGGATTTTCAGAATCATTCTCAGCTCATTGATGAATTTGAAAAGTCTCTTGGTCGAGAACGGGAACTCTATAATATCATTGAGTCCTTCTCTAACAATATCGAAAAACTTATTCAAGAAATTACTCTACAACGTGAAAAGATTAGTGTTCTTGAGGATATTGTCAAGGAAGATTCAATTAGAGAAAAACGTTTGATCGAGGCGCATTCATCAGATCTAAACAGACTTTGTGTCGAAAAAGAGAAACTAGGTGCATCCCTTATTCCAGCCCATGAACAGTCCAAATCCTTGGAAAAGGAAAACTCTGTTTTAAGGAGAAATTCTTCTGTACCGGATAATTCTCAGACTGAATTACAACACATGAAGAGATGTTTTCCAAAATAAGTTTTTGTCAAGAAAGGATTACATGACTTGCAAACTTCTAATACGACTATGAATTTAAAACTGACTCCAGTTATTGTTTCTCCTCCACGAACCTGTTCATTCTGTGGGAAAAAGAATCACTATGCTATTCATTGTTTTGCTAGGAGGAAACAAATCTCTAATCTCCATAATTTGCTTCTTTGTACTATCAATGGAGCGAATCGTCTGACGACATCACAATGAATCTCATTCCCACAAAATACCAGAAACCTTATAAAAATGATATCTCTTCTAGAAATCGTCACAGGTTAAAAGTTCATCCCAATGGTATAAATTCTTGTGCCACTAATGAGCATATTCATGGTGTTTATAAGAATGAGTCTGGTAAGTCTAGGAAATGGATCTCTCTGTATCCTGATCCTCCTGGACCAATCTCAAGAGGTCCTAGATTTTGTCCTCAAAAAATTCCTTCTGACGGAAATGTTAAAAAGGTTGGTTCCTACTCATCTGGGATGAAAGACAGTCGAAGAAAGGCAAAAAACACAAAGGTCAAACATTCAAATGATGTATACAACTCCTTCCTCAATGATCATAGTGGGATTACTTCTCACTGTACCACCTGATTCCAGGTATCCTTATCCTTGTTTCTAGCTTGATAGGTGCAAGTATGATGATTGAGAAATACATTGTATAATATTTGTTTTGTGTTGTTTGTGTTTTTATGGCTGCAGGTCCACAAACGTCGTGTCCTCCTCTTGTGAGTTCATAGGGTTTCCATAACAAGAGTCTCTTTCTCCTGTTTATAAAAAAATATATATACTTTATGTTGTTATTCCATCCCTAACAAAAAATTATATGGATAACTCTGCAAAATCTCAAGAGATTGTGCATCTTGATATGGAGGAAGACACTCAAGGACGTGAGTCGATTCAAGAGCTGGTTCTAAAGAAGATGCTTGAAAGAAAGGATCAAAACTCCTGGATTGATGATTCTGTCAAGGATTTAACTCGTTTTCAGAACGATTCAAAGGTCGAGTTTGCAAATCTTCAACTTCAAATAAACCAACTCTTAGATGGTCGGGCAAGAATCCTTGTTAATCAAAATATTCTGATACAGAATCAAAAGAAGCTCATCATGGACTGTGTCAAGGCTAGACATCTTGCTCGGGTTGTTGACTGTAAGGTTAGTGTTCTAACTCACGAACATGGAGTGTCTACGGTCAAGAGAATAAAGGAAATCAGTGATACCTTCTTTGATGGATTCACTGAAAGGTATGAGGTTCTCAATGAACTTTGATTCTATTATGTCTAGTAAATCTTCTTATGAGAATTTTATTCTTGTGTTTTTTAGGAAGAAGAACTAGAGTTTGTAATAGCCATTATTGTGATTACACATAGCTATGTCCAACGTTTTCATCTTCATTGTTTTTAGGTTTATTTGTTTAAATTCTAAAATTGTTGGTAGATGATTTTTGCATTATTAATCTTTATGGTTATATATATTGCAATTTGTTATGGGATATGTGTGTTTGCATCCGTGAACTATGATTATCCTATACTTTGTCAAAATTTATGTCTTTCACGTGTCTATTTGCAAGTATTGATAAAATAATGAATGAACTTTTGACATTACAAAAGTTAAGCCTATCGTATGTCATTATGCAAATATTGATGGAAGATAGGATGAACTTTTGTTTACGAGGATTATGTCTATTGTATGTCATTTTCCAAATAGTGATGGAAAATAGAATGAATCCTTGTCTATTCCGCAGTATTGATCTTCCATGATCCATATTTTTATGTATATACTGTGCGGCTCCATAAGTTCTCTTATGTTGAGCATTTTTGATTAAATTAATCATGGATTTTCTTGTGGTTAATTTAATTGAGTATTTTGGATTCAAATTCATATTCGTATGTGACTTGTTATGTCCAAGGAAATCCTTCTTTTCTTGTGAAAGTAAGGTCGCTCTTGTTGTTCTTTCGGGAATGACATTTTATGGGGGAGAGTTCTTAATTGAACTTGTGCTTAATTGCCAAATATTTGTGGGGAGTGCGGTTGTGGAATATTATATGGGTTATCTTGTATCTTTATAAACTCCTTGATGAATGCATTTAGCTTCGGCTATATGATGGCATCTAAAAAGTTGATATGTGCTTTCTTTTGGTCATGAAATGTCTCTATGGAACTTTCATTAGGATCCCACTAGTTTTCGTACCTTTGCCAATTTTATTGACAAAAAGGGGGAGAATTAATGTGTAGTTCACACTACAAATACATATGGTTTTCGGATCATTATGTAAGGGGGAGTGGTTTCCATGTGAGATAGAGTATTGACTAGGGGGGGTGATACATATCACCATAGTATTGTTGTCGAAGTTGTGATACAATTGAACTTTGATGTTGTGTAATAATACTATGACACTGTCTAACAATGATTCAGAACTCTTGTTTTCTCATTGTTATAGATACGGATTTTCAACAACGATGATGTTAAACTTACAACCCGTGGAATCATTGGAGTACTTGGAAGTGACGAAGATTTCGAGTAATGTTAAAGAACCAAGGAGATCATGCATGTGGAAGAGAATCTACAAAAGTTTATTTATTTATTTTGTATTCCATATGTATTGATAGTTTTGTCAATAAAATTGACAAAGGGAGAGATTGTTAGAGCACTGCTCGGTCGAACTCGCATGCATTTCTATCTCAAGCATGTTTGTCAATGTTAGTGATCAGAACTATAAGTCTTGATATCTAGTCTACTATTAGCTAAGTCTCGGACTAGGATAGAAAGTGTAGTTGAGCTCTAGACTCCATGGCGATCATCATACAAAAACGAAGAACTACTCAAGGAACTGGTGGAACTTCATCGACTAAAAGGTATGTGGAGACTTGAACTTATCTATCACTCAAAATTCTATCTACTCTATATCCTATCTTGAGACAAAAGTCGTATTTCTATATAGACTATGATTATACACATTTGCTATGGAGCCGAGTTTATCTCGCTTATTTATTTCTCGAAATATGTATTGGTAAGCTTTCGCTTTGGCCAAGTTCATCTTTAATAGTGACGACAATAATATTAGTTTCAATTACTTGAAAATCGCTTTGACGAAAAATAGCTTGTGAAAAACAACTATATAAAGTCCTCTAAGAATGTTTTAATGATTGAAATAAGAGTTTAGAATATAACCTTGAAAGGATATAAACATTGTGTGATAACTCATACGTGTGTAAGTCCTTATTCCTTGAACATAAGTATGCGTACTTTGCTGCTCAGGAAAACCGGAACTGAAGTCCGCTTACCAGTACATGTACTGTCGGAAGTTCACATCCCGTGAATTTCTGCTGGAGTTTATGAACTGAAAACAAACTTATTCCGGGTACTTAAGTCCGCGTACCAGTATGCGTACTTAAGTGGGTTAGTTTCTAAAAACGATTATTCGTGAACTTAAACTTATATAAACTAAGGAATGCATACTTGCAAACCGTGGCTATAAAGTTCATGAATTGATTTGAGTGAATCAAATCGTTTTTGCTTCGATTGTGTCTTATATACTTCTATGAGATCTAAGCAATTGAACAACTCTCTAACTAGTTCTCTTGAGTCATTTGAACTAGTTATGGTTAAGATGAATATGGTTGATATGAAAGTGCTCATATGGCTAACAATTTGGTTAACTACTGTTGAACCAACTAAATATACATGTTTGGGTACGGTTACACAAACCTAAATAAACTTGTATTTCATTTGTGTGTTACAAGCTAAATTTGATCTAACGGTTGAAAGATATTAGCTTGAATCTAATCAGGTTTTCATCTAACGGTGAATATTGAATGTTTTGTTACTAAGCTAACATTGATTGCAAACCCTGATTTGAAAGACTATATAAAGGAGAACTCTAGGAACTGGGAAACCTAATCCCCACACCTCCTGTGTGATACTAGTTGTATTAGCTAGAACCGATTCTCCTTTAACCTTAGGTTTCTATCGAGACCTTGTAGGTTAACGACTTGAAGACTTCATTGGGATTGTAAAGCCAGACCCAACTATTTTCTCTGTATTTGCGTGATATGATCTTGTTGTTTCTATCGTATTTGAGTACAATCGTAAGATTGGCTTGAGATTAATTTCTCCGATATGCAAGATAGAAAAGTAATAACAAACACCTTCGTCTCATCGTTTGTGATTCCACAATATCTTGTTTCACTAGTCGATTATGATTATTGTAAGGTGATTGATAATTCTAGGTTGTTCTTCGGGAATATAAGTCTGGGTTATCAATTGGTTCCTGTTCACCTTGATTTATCAAAAGACAGAACAAAAACTCGTAAGTATTTCTGTGGGAAACAAATTTATTTATTACCGTAGACTTTTCTGTGTGATACAGATTTGTTTATTAAAGTCTTCGACTTTGGGTCGTAGCAACTCTTAGTTGTGGGTGAGATCAGCTAAGGGAATCAAAAGCGTAGTATCCTGCTGGGATCAGAGATGTAAGGAGCTCAACTGTACCTTGGATCAGTGTGAGATTGATTGGGGTTCAACTACAGTCCAGACCGAAGTTAGTTTGTAGTAGGCTAGTGTCTGTAGCGGCTTAATATAGTGTGCGTTCAATCTGGACTAGGTCCCGGGGTTTTTCTGTATTTGCGGTTTCCTCGTTAACAAAACTTCTAGTGTCTGTGTTATTTCTTTTCCGCATTATATTTTTTTATATAATTGAAATATCACAGGTTGTGCGTTGAATCGATCAATTGGAAAATCCAACCTTTGGTTGTTGATTGAAATTTATTGATCCTTGAATATTGGTTTTGGTACCGTTCAAGTGATTTCTCTTGTATTCAATTAGACTCGCAGATTTCTATTTGCTTGAGTAAGTATTGAATCGAGAAAGTGAGATATAACTCTTTGATATAATTTTATAAGATTGAGTCTGACTGTCTAGTTGATTCTCTTAAAAGTATATTGGAGTTTGTCCATACAGATTGCTAAGCGACATATTGGGTGTGGTTGTTAGACCCCCGCTTTTCACTAAATTATATTTTGAGATTTTTCATAATACAAGCTTGAATCGAAACTTCTTCTAGAAGTTATACGACATAGTCTCAATAGATAGAATGATGGTATAGTGAGTAAAATAAAATGATTCAGTCTTCACATACCTGATACAAAAGTTCTCCAAATGTATTCGTCGATCTTCAGTCTTCAAGGGTGATATCTGATACTCAACTACAATTCTAACCTAATCCGAGTTAGACTAGAAATCAAGATATAGTTTTGATCACCTAACATTGACAACAAGCTCGAGATATCAAAACATTTGGGTTCAACCGAGTAATGCTCTAACAATCTCCTTGTTTGTCAATTTTAGTGACTAAATTATTCAATACACATCTTGAATTCTTCATACTTCAAGTTCTTCTAATATTCTGCATGTGTTCATTCAGCACTTTGTTGTTGAAGATCCGTCGCGATAAGAAGTTATGAGAATACTCGTTTAGAGCTTTTATATAATGAGGTAAACACACTCTACTCATTAGTCGTTATATAGAAACATAATATTGTTACCTTCCTCAAAATTCAATTGCACTATAATTTTGAAGCAATACTATGGTGATATGTTCTCCCCCTTAGTCAATACACACTACTTTTGCACAGTAGGTAAAACCTATAGATAGTAATTCACTCCCCCTTACATGATGCTTTGTAAATCCATATGTTATGTAGTAAATACTTGATTATTCTCCCCTTTTTTTCCAAAAAAATTGGCAAAGGTGAACACATACCAACCTTTAGTTAAGGAGATTTTAACCAAGAAATCTCGGTTTGCGTCAAGGAGACACAAGGCACAAGCATCACCTACATAAATATTTTACCATTAAGCACAAGTTCAAAATAACTCTCCCCCATTAAATGTCATTCCCGAAGAACAACATGAGCGACCTTTACTCTAATCACAAGAGAAGGATTTTCTTGGACTATAAATGTATTCGCCAGTTAAGAACAAAATATATTTGTATCCAATATTTTTATCTCTTCTCGCCAGTTACGAACAAAGAAGTTAAAAATAGCGACCTTAATATTAGAAGCACTAAGAAACAAGATTTTTGTGCGAAAAATCATCAACACAAACTTTTTTCTCTATGCCGGTTACGAACAAGAGAAAAATTAGTGCAATATGACTCAACATAAGAATTATAACTTCTCTAGCCATGTACGAACATAGATGAAAACGCCGGGGGTACCGAAATACACCACCAACTTTTTCTTAGGCGATATGTATGGACAAACTCAAAACAACTCCGAGAGTAAAAACTCAATCAAGGAAAGTGCCTAGAGTTATATCTCTTTCTCTCTTGTTGTTAGAACGTTTACAAAATTGAATCTGTGAACCTAACTACAAAAGAGACTTCTTAGACGGTACCAAAGACCAATGTCCAAGGATCAATCAAGTCTTATCCAACTACCAAAGTTGGACCTAGATACTCTGATTGATCAAAAGACAACCTGTGATATATCAATTATAAAGATAAACAATATGATGCGGAAAAATAAATAACACAGACACCAGAAATTTTGTTAACGAGGAAACCGCAAATGCAGAAAAACCCTGGGACCTAGTCCAGATTGAAAACCAAACTGTATTAAGCCGCTACAGACACTAGCCTACTACCAATTAACTTCGGTCTGGAATGTAGTTGAGCCCGAACTCATTCTCCTACTGATTCAGGTACAGTCGTGCTCCTTACGCCTCTTAAATCCCAGCAGGACTCCACACAATTGATTCCCTTAGACGGTGTCACACCAACTAAGAGTTGCTTCAACTAAATTGAAGACTTTAAACCAAATATGCCTCCCACAGATTAAACCTATTATTGATTTCTTGATTTACGATATAAACAGATGATCAGATCAAATGACAGACCCAGGTGATGGAAATCGATTGCAACTTAGGAAAAAATCTGGTTATCCTCAAAATCCGGACTTATGCAACCCGAAGTGCATCCTAGATTATTATTCACCTCACAAGTATAAAACTTGTGGAATCAACAAAGTATGAGATGAAGAGACTTTGTTGATTACTATCTATCTTGATTGATGGAGCAAGGCTCTACAAATAATCAAGATCAGGATATTCAAGTTATCAAGATAAAAGATAAATGAATCTGGCTTTACGAATCCCAATGAATTCTTTGTAGTCGGTAAACCCTAAAAGGGTTTCTGGAGAGGACGAATCTAGATACAACTAGGACATACCAAAAGTTAGTGTCGGGATTCAAAGATCCCATTTGCCAAGAGTTCCCCTTATATAGACTTCAAAGCCTAGGTTGCTTTAGGTTTAAGCCAAGATAGATTTGGAACCAAGCAAACAATATTCACCGTTAGATGAAAGCTTTGAATCTTATTCACATATACAAGATATACACTATGGTTAGGTAAACCGTAACTGGACCGTGTATAAAGACTATGTTCAACATGGTTAGCCGAAACTAGCCAATTTGAACTTAAAAGATTAACACTCATTTTCATGTTCACTAATACATTAATATTGACTCACAATCATGTGATCAACTGAGTCTAGTGTTAATTAGAGAATTAATCAAATGTAAATTACTTCGTAGAAATAATTTAATCGCAATTGAATCATAATCGACATAGTTTGTAAATGTACAAAGTACAATTACTTGAATCGTTCGTGAATCGGCTGAGTCACAGTACGCGGACCGTTTGCAAACTTATATGAAACAACCGAGTTCCAGTTTCTACAAAACTTCTCAGTTCACAAACCAGTTTGCAAACTTATGCAATTACCGAGTTCCGTACTCTACATAACTTTTCAGTTCGCGTACCGGTTTGTAAACTTTGAACCAAATCAAAGTTCTGGAGTCTACAGAACTTTTTAGTTCACGTACTGGTTTGCAAACTCAAGACCTTTGCCGGTTCCGGAGTTCACATAACATTCAACTTGTGTACAAGTTTGGGTACTAAACTGGATCTATAACATAGAATTGTTTTGGCTCGCATACCGGTTTGATTTCTTTTTAACCCGGTTCCCTTACCACAGTTCCATAATGGTTTGTATACGAATATATATTCCTATCTGAATCATGAAACGAACAGAATTTCCCATGATGTACACACGAGTATGCATATCACACAAATATGAAATTTGATATATAGCTACTCCGATACGTGTACGAATACATGTAATACGTCTTCAGACATATAACATTTTTCTAAGTTTGTAAGACTGATAACACTGTCTTGTATTACGAATATAGTAGTTCTATATTTCTCTAAATCGACTCGAAACATTTATGAATAACATCAATGACACTTATCACTGTTCCAAGTTATTTTCGAATGATAACTTAAATCATGATTTGGTTCCGAACGATAAATTGTTCTCCAACAAATTTGATCAAGTATGAAAAAATGTTCATTAAGCTTAGTCGTTATATGTCGAGAAATTCGTAAACTAAATAATTAGTTCTCGACTCGAAATTCTTGTCTATGCAAGCTAGTATAATTAGTTATGCGACAATCTTCTCAAAGATAGTAAAGTGAATATAACTTGAGAAATAGGTGGTTCGGTCTTCACTTACCTTTTGTTTATGAAGTTCTCCAAAATCTTCGGTTGATCTTCGCCTTCAAACGGTAGAACGCAAATGATGACTGGTTCGTTTCTCAACTCCACTATCCTAGACCGAGACTTAACTAATTGTATACTAGAAATCAAGATATAATTTTTGAAAAAGCGGGGGTCTAACAACACCACCCAATATTTCGCTTAGCAATCTGTATGGACTAACTCCGAAATACTTTGCTAGAGAATCAACTAGACAGTCAGACTTAATCTAGATTAAAGTATCACAAGGAGTTAATATCTCTCTCTTGATTTGATTTTTACTCAAGCTAAAAACAATAGCGAGTCTTTATCAAATACAAAGAATAACTTGGACGGTACCAAAGACCAATATCCAAGGATCAATCAATATCAATCAACAACCAAAGGTTGGATTTCCAATTGATGATCTTAACGCACAACCTGTATTACTTCAATTATATAAAATATAATGCGGAAAAGAAATAACACAGACACCAGAAGTTTTGTTAACGAGGAAACCGCAAATGCAGAAAAACCCCGGAACCTAGTCCAGATTGAATACACACTAAATTAAGTCGCTACAGACACTAGCCTACTACAAGCTAACTTCGGACTGGACTGTAGTTGAACCCCAATCAGTCTCCCACTAATTCAAGGTACAGTTGTACTCCTACGCCTCTGATCCCAGTAGGATACTGCGCACTTGATTCCATTAGCTGATCTCACCCACAACAAAGAGTCGCTGCAACCCAAAATCACAGACTTGTTAATAACCAAATTTGTCTCACACAGAAAAGTCTATCAAAGGATAAATATGTCTCCCACAGAAAAACCCTAGGTTTTGTTCCGTCTTAAGATATAAAATCAAGGTGAACAGGAACCAATTGATAATCCGGTCTTATATTCCCGAAGAACAACCTAGATTAATCAATCACCTCTCAACAATCCTTCTTGACTACACAAGCGGTTTGTCGAGGAATCACAAACAGTGAGACGAAGATGTTTGTGACTTCTTTATCTTGCCTATCGGAGAACTCTCACGATCTCAAGCCAATCAATAGATTGTACTCGTACGATAGAAGATGCAAGATCAGATCACAGAACTACGATAAAAGTAGTATCGGCCTGGCTTCACTATCCCAATGAGGTCTTTAAATCGTTAACCTGTTTTTAGAGAAGAAAACCAAAGGTTAAAGGAGAATCGACTCTAGCGAGCGCACTAGTATCACACAGACGTGTGGGGATTTGTTTTGCACAATGCTAGATGTCTCCTTTATATAGCCTTCAAATCAGGGTTTTGCCGTAGTTACAAACCAATCCATATTCACTGTTAGATGAAAACCTAATTTAGATTCAAGCTAATATTTCTCAACCGTTAGATCGAAAACTTAGCTTGTCTCACACACTTGGGTAGACGTTTATTGGATTTGTGAAAACCATGCCCAAACGTGTACGTGTATGTTGGTTCAAAATAGTAACCCAAAAGGTTAACCATTTGAGCAATTCATATTAACCTAGTTCTTCTTCACCATAACTAGTTCAATTGACTCAAATGAACTAGTTAGAGAGTTGTTCAATTTCTATGAGATCTTATGTAACTACACAAGACACAATTGAAACAAAGATGATTCGATTCGATTGAATCGGCTCATGAACTTTATAGCCACGGTTTGGATAAAGCATTCCTTAGTAATTTAAGTTTCATGTTCAGAGCACATCTTTAGATCATAACCACTTAAGCTCACAAACAAGTTCGCGGACTTAAGGCAACCGGCAGAGTTTTCCAAACTCAACAGAAAATCTCGGCAAAAAGACTTCCGCCAGTTCGCGAACTAAACACGCAAACGAGTTTTTGGAAAATCCCAGCAGAAATTCTCGGCAAGAGAACTTCCGTCAGTTCGCGGACTTGGCAAATCCAATTCCTCCGGTTTCTGTCAATCAACAAAGTTCGAAAACTTCGGATTAAGGAATACATGGTTATGTAATATAAACTCTCATTCCAATCATTGAGACATTCTCAGAAGACGTTATACAGCCGTTATTCACAGACTGTTTCACGTCAGAACAATTCTCAAAGTAATTGAAACTTTTCATGACTTTCGTCACTAGGTGAAGATAAACTTAATCAAAGCGAAACGCTTTACCAACACACGATTTCGAGAAAAAGATAAGTAGTGAATACTCAACTCGAAATGTCAAATGTGTATGATCCAGTCTATATAGCCTACGACTTTTTGTCTCATAAGAAGTAGGAGATAAAATAGATAGACTTTTGAGTGATAGATAAGTGCAAGTCTCCACATACCTTTTTGTTGATGAAGTTCCACGGTTCCTTGAGTAGATCTTCGTCGTTGTATAATGAATCGCCATGAATTCCTTGAGCTCAACTACACTTTTCTATCCTAGTCCGAGACTTAGCTATAATAGACTAGAAATCAATACTCATAGTTTTGATCACTAACATTGAAAAACATGCTTGATATAGCAATGCATGCGAGGTCGACCGAGATATGCTCTAACAATCTCCCCCTTTGTCAATTTTAGTGACAAAACTATTAATACATATGGAATACAAAAAAGATAAACTTTAGTGGCTCCTATTTCATAGTCTAATCTTCAACGTTCCTTGAAATCTTCGTCCTTCCAAGTACTCCAATGATCCCAAAGGTTGTAAGTTTAGCACCACCGTTTTTAAAGATCCGTAGCTATAACAATGAGAGAAATCGATATTCTCGATCATTATTATACAGTGTCATGGTATCATTATATAACATCAAAGTCCAATTGCATCACGACTTTAACAACAATACTATGGTGATATGTATCACTCCCCCTTAGTCAATACTCCATCTCTATCATGGAAACCACTCCCCCTTACACAATGATCTGAAAACCATATGTATTTGTAGTGTGAACTACATTATTTCTCCCCCTTTTTGTCAATAAAATTGGCAAAGGTAAAAGAACGGGATCATAATGAAATTTCCACAAGAGACATTTCATAGACTAAAAGAAAAAATACATACCAACTTAATTTAGATGCAATCATAAAGCCGAAGCTAAATGCATTCATCAAGGAGTTTTAAGATACAAGATAACCCCTATAAAATTCCACATCCGCACACCCCACAAGATATTACCATTAAGCATAAGTTCAAAAGAACTCTCCCCCATTTGATGTCATTCCCGAAAGAACAACAAGAGCGACCTTAATTTCGACAGAAAAGAAGGATTTTTTAATTGGACACCAAAAACCATGGAAATGATTTTTTATATCCAAAACTCAACCAAATTAATCACAAGTAAATCCATGATTAATTTAATCGGAATACGCAACTAAATCAAACCACAAAAGTGATCAATTTAATTGATTGTGCTCAACATAAGAAAACTCACGGAGCTACGACTAAGATAACCACACGGAGATGACTACCTTAATCGTTCAAATACTCAACATAAGGAAAACCTTACGGAATACACGACTACATCAACCAATAGAACATGATTAGTATAGCCGTTCATATACTCAACACAAGAACTTGTGGAATATATGAAAAACTCAACTAGATTAATTACAAGAGAACCTATAATTAATCTAATTGGAATACACAACCAAACTAATCACCGAAGTAATCAATTTAATTGTCAAAAGATTTTGCTCGACAAAAGAAGACTTTCGGAGCAAATAACTAAATAACCAATCAAGATGATTAATTTAGT